>NC_074704.1:12119854-12288656 GCF_029448725.1 Salvelinus fontinalis | reverse complement strand
GTTAAGCATGAGTGTTTAGTGAGTCCGCCAGATAAGAGGCAGTAGGGATGTTCTCTTAACCTGTCTAGGATCAGCGTGCCGCTAGCGGCACTCCCCCCCCCCCCCCCACTGAAAAACCAGTGCCGCGAAATTCAAAAAAAATATTTTTTTAAAATATTTAACTTTCACACATTAAAGTCCAATACAGCTAATGAAAGACACAGATCTTATGAATCCAGTCAACATTTCCGATTTTTAAAATGTTTTACAGGGAAGACACAATATGTAAAGATGTACATCTATTACCTAAAAACACATTAGCATATTCCACCATCTTTTATTTGTCCACCAACACCAGTAGCCATCACCAATTCGGCTAAACTAAGATATTTATAGCCTCTAACCAACAAAAAAACTCATTAGATGACAGTCTGATAACATATTTATGGTATGGGATAGGTTTTGTTAGAAAAAAGTGCATATTTCAGGTAGATGGCATAGTTTACAATTGCACCCACCATCACAAATGGACTAGAATAATTACAATGAGCAACGTGTTTACCTAACTACTAATCATCAAACATTTCGTAAAAATACACAGCATACACGAATCGAAAGACACAGATCCTGTGAATACAGACAATATTTCAGATTTTCTAAGTGTCTTACAGCGAAAACACAATAAATCGTTATATTAGCTTAGCACATAGCAATTAGCAGCCCAGCATTGATTCTAGCCAAAGTGAGCGATAAAAGTCAACATCGCCAAAAGATATTAATTTTTTCACTAACCTTCTCAGAATTCTTCCGATGACACTCCTGTAACATCACATTACAACATGCATATACAGTTTGATCGAAAATGTTTATATTTAGCCACCAAAATCATGGTTAGACAATGTGAAATGTAGACAAGCTGGTAAAGAAAACGTCCTTGCGCCACTTAGACAGTGATCTACTCTTATACATAAATACTCATAAACGTGACTAAAAAATATAGGGTGGACAGGGATTGATAGACAATTTAATTCTTAATACAATTGCGTTATTACATTTTTTAATTTATCCTTACTTTTCAATACAGTTTGCGCCAAGCGAAGCTACGTCAAAAAACATGGCGTCCTAAGCCACTAAAATGTTTCGACAGAAACACGATTTATCATAATAAAAATGTCCTACCTTGAGCTGTTCTTCCATCAGTATCTTGGGCAAAGGATCCTTTCTTGGGAGAAATCGTCTTTTGGTGGAAAGCTGTCCTCTTGCCATGTGGAAATGTCAACTACGTTCGGGATGAACTGAAAAGCGTGACCAACTTTTCACATCGTTGCAAAAATAAATGTCCCAAAATCGCACTAAACGGATATAAATTGCTATAAAACGCTTTAAATTAACTACTTTGTGATGTTTGTAACTCCTATAACGAGTGAAAAGATGACCGGAGAAATATAACAGGCTAAACTAACGCTTGGAACAGGAGAGGGTCGGTGTCTTCCACGCGCGTTACGCAGCAAGAAAAGACTTGCTAGCTAAAGGTTTTTTTCATTTGTAGGGCCTGTGAACGAGCAATCGAGCCCGTTGGAATCGTCATCACGTAAAGGCATCCAGGGGAAGACGTAAGAAGTGTCCGTATAGTCATAGCAACGACAGTGCCCGTTTAAATGACTTCAGAAAAGTGGCCAACGTTTCTCAAATCTGACTCCATGTCAGGGAAATTGCTGTAGAATGGGCTCTGTTCCACTTAGAGACAAAATTTCAACTCCTATAGAAACTATAGACTGTTTTCTATCCAATAATAATAATAATATGCATATTGTACGATCAAGGATTTTGTGGGAAGCCGTTTAAAAAATTAGCCACATTAGCATAAATAGTCTAAACAGCGCCCCCATCCCCAACAGGTTAAATAATATGTGTGTGAATTAGACCATTTTCCTGTCCTGCTAAGCATTCAAAATGTAATGAGTACTTTTGGGTGTCGGGGGAAAATAATTTTCTTTAGGAATGCAGTGAAGCAAAAGTGAAAGTTTTCAAAATTATAAATAGTAAAGTACAGATACCCCCAAAAAACGACTGAAGTGGTACTTAATAGCCTATGTATTCTTAACCACCATCAGTAGCATCACTACTCCACTACTGGGTTGTCATTGTCATCTGAACAGAAGACTAATGTTCTCTTTCTCTCCTAGAGGGTGGATGTGACTTCCTGTCTGTAGCCCATGTGACTGATGATGACAGTATGGAGTTTCTCCTTCACCATGAGACAAGAGAAACTCACGTCATATTAAACATCACTCAATTCAGCAAATATGGCATCACCAAGGATAAGGAAGCTCCTGTCTCTCCTATCCGTGCTCTGGTGCTACTATTTTACAACCTCCCAGATGATAACAATAATTCCACACTAAGTGTGTTGTTGCTGCCCAGAAATGTTGACATTGATGAGGTAAGTAGATCCGAGTTATCGAACTCGTCTTTGGTTGGAATTCAATCGAACTCGCACTGTTGACTCACCTTTTTCCACAGAAAAGCATTTTTTGGGGGTAATGTAACTGTAAACAGGGAATTGAAAACTGTGGGGGGTTTCGCACGCAAACCCAAGAGAACATCCTCAAGGTCAGAAGGTGACATTTGGGCTTCCATATTTCAGGCAGTGCTACCTCATTATGACAGTGTGTTCCAAAACATTTCCAATCCTCTCAAGGTGTGTAAGACCAGGGGGACAAGGAATGGAGACCGAGAAATCTACATTGAAATAAATCCTAACTGTAGAATAACCCGGGACCAAGAATACACCCTCTCCACTGATCTAACAGATGAACATCACATAGATCCAGAGGTAGGCTAATACATATGACATGAGAGAGAGAGGAAATGTGTTAACACATGTCAATACTTTATGTGATGCTACTTTGATAAGATATAGAAATCGCATACAATTCTGCTTGACTTGATACTTCTGCTTTTTTTTTTTTTTTTTAGAAAGCAGAGTTTGTGGATTATGATTCCTATACAAACTACATGCCAACATTTCAGTTGCGTTTAAAAACTGTTGTTGAAGAAGTGAATCTTCTTCTGAAAGAACATGGCAGTCCTGAAAATGAAAGTGTATGGGACCGCCTTGTTTCACTACCAGGTAACTGAAATTCAGAGAGAGTAGGAGTTACAATAGAACTAGTAGTAATATTAGCATTTTACATTTAAGTTTTACATTAAATTAGTAACAGTCATCATAATAGCATGGTAGTAGTAGTAGTAGCAGCACTAAAGAAGTAGTAGTAGTAGCTAGTAGTAGTAGCAGCAGCAGTAGTAACAGTAGTAGTAGTAGTAACAGTACCAACAGTAGTAGTAGCAGCAGTGGTTGCAGCAGGAGTAGTAGTAGTAGTAGTAGGAGGAGTAGTAGCAGTAGTAGTAGTAGTAATAACAGTAGTAGCAGCAGCAGGAGCAGTAACAGTAGTAGTAGCAGTAGCAGCAGGAGTAGTAGCAGCAGTAGCAGTAGTCGGAGCAGTAGTAGTAGTAGTAGGAGTAGGAGTAGGAGCAGTAGTAGCATTAGTAGTAGGAGTAGCAGCAGCAGTAGTAGGAGTAGTAGTAGTAGAAGTAGTAAACTCAACAAAAAAAAGAAATGTCCCCTCACTGTCAACTGCATTTAATTTCAGCAAACTTAACATGTGTAAGGGAACACCCCCCTGAAATGAACAAAAATTAATGGGATCATATTAGCACCGTATGAAACATATACACGGTGTACAATACCACTCAATTGGACATCGTTTCATTCAAAGCTGAGTGCAAATGTCATATGGCAAATGTCAAGTGTAACACTGCAAAAATCCAATAGATTGCGAGTGCGCTCCACCATAATTTTTCATATTGCAAATGTAACACAAGTCAAGACCCAAGAGTAAAATGTAGAAAATTTGAAAAAAAATCAAAAACTTATCACCCCCCTAAAAAAGTGCTTTCTGAACCGTTTTTCGAAATTCTTTTGATTTTCATTTCAATTACACATGTATAAGAACTGTATGAATATACTTTTGTCAAATTGTGTTATTATTTTTTATAATTTTATTTTTTACTTGTCCATAATGCATATGTTTTGTCTATTTGCAATATGGTTTCATAGGAAGTCAAAAGTCGAAAATAACGATTTTTTGAAAAACTACCAAAATGACAAGTGGCGCCCCCTATTGGATGGGCACGGGTGGGGGGTTCTCCCTACCCAACTGTAGACCCCTTGCTCCCTCCTAAAGGCATTAAAATCCATTAAAAAAAATTGCTTCTGGTAACACACTCCAATCACCAGATGCATGGCTGTCCATTTGCAATATGTTTCAAAATCGTGCATGGTAACCCAAAACATGAAACATAGCCTAAAATACAGCAGAAATGCAAAATTGACTGGCCTGATGAACTCGGGTTGACCGGGCAGTGATAGTGGTTCCTCTCCATCGCTCGTTGTGTTGATTTCATCATTTCCATTTGGTGATGTTTTTTCACTGTTGAATCATATTGCAAATGTACTGTGCATTTGCAATATGTTTCAATGGGAATTTACCAACACGAATTTGACATGCTCAAAACTCCTGCAGAAATGCAAAATTGACTTGCCAGATGAACTCGGGATGGCCAGGCAGTGATAATGGTTCCTCTCCATCGCTCGATGGTGACATGAGAGAAGTGGGACTCTGTCGTTTTTTTACGTTTAAAAAAAAATGTATTATTGGATGGGCACGGATGGGGGGTGCTCCTTACCCAACCGTGGACCCCTTGCACACCCCTAAAGGCATTTAAAACCATTATAAAATGTTTATCCTGGTATCCCGTTCCAATCACTAGGCGCACGCACGGCTGTCCATTTGCAATATGTTTTAATGGGCATTTACCGTCACGAATTTGACATGCTCAAAAAAACTGCAGGAATGCGAAATTGATTGGCCCGATGAACTCGGGATGGCCGGGCAGTGATTCTAGGTCCTCTCCATTGCTCATTGGTGTTGATTTCAGAATGCCATTTTGGTGATGGTACCTCACTGTTTAAACATATTGCAAATGTACAAAAGTCAACCAGCAAGTCAGTGTCCATCAGTCAATTAGATATCTTTCTGACACCAAACATATACAAACTGACACCCACTTTTTCCAACTCGTTTAGAAGCCAATTATCACATATTTCAGAGTAGGCCCAAAATTCACAGCGCCTTCTGTTTAAACCATAATAAAAACATATAACATGTAGTTACTGTCTAGCTGCGGGTCCAGTTCTGACATTATGTGTAGGCCTAGCTGAGGCGACCTCGAATCCCAAGTTTTGGCTTGATAGGTCATTTGGAGCCCGAGCAGCAACCTTAATTGGTGCTGAAAATCCACTTTTTCCTGGCATTGCTACGGGGTCCTTGAATGAGCTATTGGACAGAAACGTTGGGGTCCGTCTCTATGGGCCGAGGCGGTTTCAATGCACCTAGTCTTTCGACTCTGGGACTTTTCTAAATGTCGTCATTTTCGTAATGGTCAAAATGAATTGAAGTTATTGCAAATGTACAAGGCTGTTTCTCGGTCTGAGAACCTTCTAGAGCCAAAGAACTCACCACGCACTATCGACCTGAGCTCTAGAACAGGTTTCTAAAGTTTCAGAACTCTAGGTCTGACGGTTCTTTAACTTCTTCTGGCTGCAAGCCCGAGGCCGCCCACAATTTGACAACAGCCAGCTCAAGTGCAGGGTGCGAAATTCAAAATATATTTTTTTTAAATATTTAACTTTCACACATGAACAAGTCCAATACAGCAAATGAAAGGTACACATCTTGTGAATCCAGCCAACATGTCCAATTTTTTAAATGTTTTACAGCGAAAACAGCACGTATATTTATGTTAGCTCACCACCAAATACAAAAAAGGACAGACATTTTTCACAGCACAGGTAGCATGCACAAAGCCAACCTAACTAACCAAGAACCAACCAAACTAACCAACAAACAACTTCATCAGATGACAGTCTTATAACATGTTATTCAATAAATCCATGTTTTGTTCGAAAAATGTGCATATTTCAGGTATAAATCATAGTTTACATTGCAGATACAATCAGAAATTGCACCGAAGCAGCCAGAATAATTACAGACACCAACGTCAAATGCCTAATTACTCATCATAAAACATTTCTGAAAAATACATAGTGTACAGCAAATGAAAGACAGGCATCTTGCAATTCCAGCCAATATTTTCGATTTATTAAGTGTTTTACAGCGAAAACACAATATAGCATTATATTAGCTTACCACAATAGCCAGAAACACAAGCCATTTCCCAGCATTAAAAGTTAGCGATCGTAACAAACCAGTAAAAGATATATAATTTTTGACTGACCTTGATATTCTTCATCAGATGACAGTCCTATAACATCAGGTTATACATACACTTATGTTTTGTTTGAAAATGTGCATATTTAGAGCTGAAATCAGTGGTTATACATTGTGCTAACGTAGCTACTATTTCCCACAACTTCCGGATATTTTTCTGACACTTTTTCTGACACACATATTCTGACCAAATAGCTATTCATAAACATAACAAAAAAATACATGTTGTATAGGAAATGATAGATCCATTAGTTCTTAATGAAATCGCCGTGTTAGAATTCTAAAAAATAACTTAATTACAACATCCAGCTTCGGGTATAGCTAGAGTACCCAAAAGTTGGGCGTCGACGACTAGTTTACATGTACGACAGATATATGAAATAGCATCATAAAATGTTTCTTACTTTTTCTGATCTTTCATCAGAATGTTGGACAAGGGGTCCTTTGTCGGGAACAATCGTTGTTTGGATTTAGAACGGCCTCTTTCCCTCTTGAATTAGCAAGCGCACTAGCCAAGTGGCGCGAATCTCTCCATCGTCAACAAACTCAGAGAACGGAACACGGCAAAACTCCCGAATTTTTTTAAATAATCTGATTAAACTATATTGAAAAAACATACTTTACGGTGATATGGTCACATGTATCAAATAAAATCAAAGCCGGAGATATTGGTCGTCCATAACGGCAGCTAAACAGAAGGCAAATCCAGGTACCTCCTCACGCTCTCCAGAAAACAGGAAATGGGGGACACGTCATACAAAGAGCTTGTATTCCACTTCAGACCAAGATAAACACTCAATTTCTTCTCTCACCGCCTCTTGACATCCAGGGGAAGGTCTATGAAGTGCACGTATACTAATACGTATCATGCCCATTTATAGGCAGGAAGTAGAACAGAGCCTCGATTTCAGACTTTCCACTTCCTGGTCAGGAAGTTTGTGCCAAATGAGTTCTGTTTGACTCACAGATATAATTCAAACGGTTTTAGAAACTAGAGAGTGTTTTCTATCAAATAGTAATAATAATATGCATATTGTACGAGCAAGAATTGAGTACGAGGCCGTTTGAAATGGGCACCTTTTATCTGGCTACTCAATACTGCCCCTGCAGCCCAAACAGGTTAATAGTTCGAACAAAGGTAATTTGTTTCCAGGCTCTGTCTGTCTCTACGCCCCACATTGTGTCCCTCCGTCCTAGCTGTGTGTGTGAGTTTTTCTTGGAAATTTGATGGGAGACATGACTGAATTACAGTTCGAGAGTTGCCTAATCACACATTTCAAGTTTTGGAAAGATCTGACTTTTTTAACCCTTCGAAACAGCCCCTACCACCCCAATTTAAGGCACTTCCGGTTGGCACAGGAATCTGAAAGTGAACACATATCCTCATTGGGGTAGGATTTTACAGAATCCTGAGTTTAAAGTCTATACGTTAAGAATTGACTGATCTACACAGGGTTGAATGCAGTGATTTTCACAATTGCAGGTCATGTATATCAAGACACCTTTAGGGTGAATTTAACCACTTCCGGTTGCTCCAGGAAGCTTAGAAACGACACAGGTAGACCTCATAGTGGCCTGATGGATTGTCATCGAAGACAGGTTCATAAGACATTCATAACCCACATAGGCTTCAGGTTGAATTTAGAGGTGCAAGCAATGTATTCCTATGGGGAGAGAAGTCATTGAAAACTGTTTGATGTAAACACCTTTTTTTTTTAATTGTTAAGGGTTAATGCCACACGGTCAAGGTTAGGCTTGCACAGATCGGGAGGACCTCAGGAACGTTCCTGAGGTCGAATTGTGCTTCTCAGTCCAGCCTCTCTCAGCCTATTGTGGACAGTTTGAGCACTGATGGAGGGATTGTGCGTTCCTGGTGTAACTCGGGCAGTTGTGGTTGCCATCCTGTACCTGTCCCGCAGATGTGATGTTCAGATGTACCAATCCTGTGCAGGTGTTGTTACACGTGGTCTGCCACTGCGAGAGGATCAGCTGTCCATCCTGTCTCCCTGTAGCGCTGTCTTAGGCGTCTCACAGTACGGACATTGCAATTTATTGCCCTGGCCACATCTGCAGTCCTCATGCCTCCTTGCTGCATGCATAATGCACGTACACGCAGATATGCAAGGACCCTGGGGATATTTCTTTTGGTGTTTTTTAGAGTCAGTAGAAAGGCTTCTTTAGTAGAAAGCTTTCAAAACTGTGACCTTAATTGCCTACCGTCTGTAAGCTGTTAGTGTCTTAACGACCATTCAACAGGTGCATGTTCATTAATTGTTTATGGTTCATTGAACAAGCATAAGAAACAATAATTAAACCCTTTACAATGAAGATCTGTGTAGTATTTTCGATTTTTATGAATTATCTTTGAAAGAGGGTCCTGAAAAATGGACGTTTCTTTTTCTGCTGAGTTTAGTAGTAGCAGGAGTAGCAGTAGTAAAATAAATAGGAGCAGGAGTAGTAGCAGTAGTAGTAGTAGCAGTAGTAGTAGTAGTAGTAGTAGTAGTAGTAGTAGCAGTAGTAAATTAAGTAGTAGTAGCAGCATTGGATCTTGCCTGCAGTGTAACCTAGCTCACTTTAAATACTACTGTATATACCCACTTTTTGACGAAACGGATGGTCTGTCAAGTGAAAAAATGTCTCGAGGAGCATGCCTAATCAAGGTATCTTTTCATCCACAGTTACACCTCCAGATGGCGCTAGAGCAGGTAAATATAATTTCCTGTCTTCTCACAAGAGATTTAATTGTGGTAGAGGACAGAGTTCCCTAATAGCAGATTTTTGCAGTAAACACAATGTAGCTTTTTAGAATCCTATTGATAAGAGCAAGAAAACAGTCACTAATTAGTTAGTTAACCTGTTGGGGATGGGGGCGCTGTTTAGACTATATATGCTAATTTGGCTAATTTTTGAAACGGCTTCCCACAAAATCCTTGATCGTACAATATGCATATTATTATTATTATTGGATAGAAAACAGTCTATAGTTTCTATAGGAGTTGAAATTTTGTCTCTAAGTGGAACAGAGCCCATTCTACAGCAATTTCCCTGACATGGATTCAGATTTCAGAAATGTTGGCCACTGTTCTGAAGTCAGTTAAAACGGCACTGATTTTGCTATGACTATACGGACACTTCTTACGTCTTCCCCTGGATGCCTTTACGTGATGACGATTCCAATGGGGTCGATTGCGCGTTCACAGGCCCTACAAATGAAAAAACCCTGAAGCTAGTCATTCTTTTGGAGCTGCGTCATGAGCCTAGAGGACACCGGCGCGCACCTGTTCCAAGCGTTAGTTTAGCCTGTTATATTTCTCCGGTCATCTTTTCACTCGTTATAGGAGTTAAAAACATCATAAGGTAGTTAATTTAAAGCGTTTTATAGCAATTTATATCCGTTTAGTGCGATTTTGGGACATTTCTTTTTGCAACGATGTGAAAAGTTGGGCACGCTTTTCAGTTCATCCCGAACGCAGTTGACATTTCCACATGGCAAGAGGACAGCTTTCCACCAAAAGACGATTTCTCCCAAGAAAGGATCCTTTGCCCAAGATACTGATGGAAGAACAGCTCAAGGTAGGACATTTTTATTATGATAAATCGTGTTTCTGTCGAAACATTTTAGTGGCTTAGGACGCCATGTTTTATGACGTAGCTTCGCTAGGCGCAAACTGTATTGAAAAGTAAGGATAAATTAAAAAATGTTATTCCGCAATTGTATTAAGAATTAAATTGTCTATCAATCCCTGTCCACCCTATATTTTTTAGTCACGTTTATGAGTATTTATGTATAAGAGTAGATCACTGTCTAAGTGGCGCAAGGACTTTTTCTTTACCAGCTTGTCTACATTTCACATTGTCTAACCATGATTTTGGTGGCTAAATATAAACATTTTCGATCAAACTCTATATGGAATGTGTAATATGATGTTACAGGAGTGTCATCGGAAGAATTCTGAGAAGGTTAGTGAAAAAATTAATATCTTTTGGCGATGTTGACTTTTATCGCTCACTTTGGCTAGAATCAATGCTGGGCTGCTAATTGCTATGTGCTAAGCTAATATAACGATTTATTGTGTTTTCGCTGTAAGACACTTAGAAAATCTGAAATATTGTCTGTATTCACAGGATCTGTGTCTTTCGATTCGTGTATGCTGTGTATTTTTACGAAATGTTTGATGATTAGTAAGTAGGTAAACACGTTGCTCTAAGTAGTTTTTCTATTCCATTTGTGACGGTGGGTGCAATTGTAAACTATGATATCTACCTGAAATATGCACTTTTTTCTAACAAAACCTATCCCATACCATAAATATGTTATCAGACTGTCATCTGATGAGTTTTTTTGTTGGTTAGGGGCTATAAATATCTTAGTTTAGCCGAATTGGTGATGGCTACTGGTGTTGGTGGACAAATAAAAGATGGTGGATTATGCTAATGTGTTTTTAGGTAATAGATGTACATCTTTACATATTGTGTCTTCCCTGTAAAACATTTTAAAAATCGGACAAGTTGACTGGATTCACAAGATCTGTGTCTTTCATTAGCTGTATTGGACTTTAATGTGTGAAAGTTAAATATTTAAAAAAAATATATTTTTTGAATTTCGCGGCACTGGTTTTTCAGTGGGGGGGGGGGGGTGCCGCTAGCGCCACGCTGATCCTAGACAGGTTACTGCTGAGCGAGTGTTGCACCTTTGCCTTTTCAATTATGATTTAATTGTTCGGTTGCGCCTCGACTCCTGTGGTTAAGTGCCGTCCACTTCTTTTCAAATTCAATTACAATCTCAGCAAGATGGCATCATCACAAACATTTTGCTACGTTACAGCCCCCCAAACAAATGAAATACCTCGTTTGCTTTGAGACTCGTGTGTGTCAGGTGCGTCCTGTTTCCATTGATCATCCTTGAGATGTTTCTTCTACTTGATTGGAGGCCACCTGTGGTAAATTCAATTGATTGGACATAATTTGGAAAGGCACACAACTGTCTATGTAAGGTCAAACAGTTGACAGTGCATGTCAGAGCAAAAACCAAGCCATGAGGTCAAAGGAATTGTCTCGTAGAGCCCCGAGACAGAATTGTGTGGAGGCACAGATCTGGTGAAGGGTACCAAAACATTTCTGCAGCATTGAAGGTCCACAAGAACACAGTGGCCTCAATCAGTAAAGGGCACATGACAGCCTGCTTGGAGTTTGCCAAAAAGCACATAAAGGACTCTCAGACCATGTTAACTTCTTGCGAATATAGGGGGTGCTGTTTCGACTTAGCATGAATCGGTCTCCAGATTAAACTGCCTAGTACTCTATTCTTGCTCGTACAATATGCATATTATTATTATTATTGGATAGAAAACACTCTCTAGTTTCTATAGCCGTTGGAATTATGTCTCTGAGTGAAACAGAACTCCTTCTACAGCACTTTTATAACGATTTTTTTATAACTAATATAACGATTTATTGTGTTTTCGCTGTAAGACACTTAGAAAATCTGAAATATTGTCTGGATTCACAGGATCTGTGTCTTTCAATTAGTGTACGCTGTATATTTTTAAGAAATGTTTTATGATTAGTAATTAGGTAATACACGTTGCTCTCTGTATTTATTCTAGTCGAGTTGTGATGGTGGGTGCAATTGTAAACTATGATTTATACCTGAAATATGCACATTTTTCTAACAAAACCTATCCTATACAATAAATATGTTATCAGACTGTCATCTGATTAGGTTTATTCTTGGTTAGTGGCTATCAATATCTTTATTTGGCCGAATTGGTGATAGCTACTGATGCAGTAAGAAAATGGTGGAGTAAGAAAATTGTTGTCTTTTGCTAACGTGGTTAGCTAATAGATTTACATATTGTGTCTTCCCTGTAAAACATTTTACAAATCAGAGATGATGGCTTGAATCACAAGATCTGTATCTTTCATTTGGTGTCTTGGACTTGTGATTTCATGAACATTTTATTTTATGATATCCCTGTAACTTTAGGCTAGGCTATGCTAGTCAGCTTTTGTGTTGGGGGTGCTCCCGGATCCGGGTTTGTGAGGCGTTAGAGGTTAACCTGTCCAGGACAGGGGTTCTGCTAGCGGAACTCCTCCCACATTCCACTGAAAAGGCAGAGCGCGAAATTAAAAAAATATTTTTTAGAAATATTTAACTTTCACACATGAACAAGTCCAATACAGCAAATGAAAGGTACCCATCTTGTGAATCTAGTCAACATGTCTGATTTTTTAAATGTTTTACAGCGAAAACAGCACGTATATTTATGTTAGCTCACCACCAAATACAAAGAAGGACAGACATTTTTCACAGCACAAGTAGCATGCACAAAGCCAACCTAACTAACCAAGAACCAACCAAACTAACCAAGAAACAACTTAATCAGATGACAGTCTTATAACATGTTACACAATAAATCTATGTTTTGTTCGAAAAATGTGCATATTTGAGGTATAAATCAGTTTTACATTGCAGCTACCATCAGAGTTACCGTCAAAAATAGCACCGAAGCAGCCAGAGCAATTATAGAGACCAACGTGTATTACCTAATTACTCATCATAAAACATTTCTTAAAAATACACAGCGTACAGTAATTGAAAGACACAGATCTTGTAAATCCAGACAATATTTCAGATTGTCTAAGTGTTTTACAGCGAAAACACAATCTATCGTTATATTAGCATACCATATGTGCAAACATTACCCCAGCATTGATTCAAGGCAAAAATAGCGATAACGTTATCACCACCAAAAGATATTAATTTTTTCACTAACCTTCTCAGAATTCTTCAGATGACACTCCTGTAACATCATATTACAACATACATATAGAGTTTGTTTGAAAATGTGCATATTTAGCCACAAAAAAAACGTGGTTATACAATGAGAATAGTAGCAAAACTGGCCAGAAAATGTCGGGCGCCCTCTTGGACAGTGATCTAGTCTAATGAATAAATAATCATAAACTTGACTAAAAAATACAGGGTGGACATCAATTGAAAGACAAATTAGTTCTTAATGCAATCACTGAATTACATTTTTTAAATTATCCTTACTGTGCAATACAGGGTGCGCCAAAGCGAAGCTACCCCAAAGAAAATGGCGGAATATGCGTTTAACATTTTTCCACAGAACAACGATTTATCATCATAAATAGTTCTTACTATTAGCTGAACTTCCATCAGAATCTTGGGCAATGTATCCTTTCTCCGGTCTAATCGTCTTTTGGTCGAAAGATGTCCTCTTGTCCTGTCGAAATGGCCACTAACGTTCGGCATGTACTGGAAAAGTGCCCAACTCTTGGAGGTGCGTCACAAAGAAATGCCAGAAAATCGCACTAAACGGATATAAATTGCTATAAAACGGTTTAAATTAACTACCTTATGATGTTTTTAACACCTATAACGAGTAAAAATATGACCGGAGATATATTACTGGCTAAACCAAAGCTTGGAAAGAGGCCAGTCCGACGACCACTCTGCGTCGAGCGCACGCCTGAAAAGAAAGGTACTTCCGTATCGTGGTCTTTTATAAAGTCCCAGATTGCGCAATCGACCCCATTCAAATTGTCACCACTTACTGACATCTAGAGGAAGGCGTAGGCAGGGTTTGTATCCCCATAGCATTCACAGGGACCTAAAAACTGACCTGGGAGCAGAGGCCAAGATTTCTGAAATCTCACTCCCTGTCAGGAAAAGTGCTGTAGAATGAGTTCTGTTTCACTCAGAGACATAATTCCAACGGTTATAGAAACTAGAGAGTGTTTTCTATCCAATAATAATAATAATATGCATATTGTACGAGCAAGAATTGAGTACGAAGCCGTTTAAATTGGAGACGTTTTCCAAAAAAAGTGAAAACAGCACCCCCTGTCCTCATCAGGATAAACAAGATTCAATGGTCTGATGAAATTAAGATTTAACTCTTTGGCCTGAATGCCAAGCGTCATGTCTGGAGGCAACCTGACACATTCCCTATGGTGAAGCATGGTGGTGGCAGCATCATCCTGTGGGGATATTTTTCAGCGGCAGGAACTGGGAGACTAGTCAGGATCGAGGGAAAGATGAACGGAGCAAAGTACAGAGAGATCCTTGATGAAAACCTGCTCCAGAGTGCTCAGGACCTCAGACTGGGGCGAATGTTCACCTTCCAACCGGACAACGACCCTAAACACACAGCCAAGACAATGCAGAAGTGGCTTCCCTGAATGTCCTTGAACCCGGACTTAAACCTGATCTAACATCTCTAGAGAGACCTGAAAAAAGCTGTGCAGCAACGCTCCCCATCCAACCTGACAGAGCTTGAGAGGATCTGCAGAGAAGAATGTGAGAAACTCCCCAAATACAGGTGTTCCAAGCTTGTAGCGTCATACCAAAGAAGACTCAACGCTGTAATCGCTGCCAAAGGTGCTTCAGAGTACTGAGAAAAGTGTCTGAATACTTACGTAAATGTGATATTTCATTTTTAAATTAATTTGCAAGAATGTATAAAAACAACTGTTTTTTGCTTTTTCATTATGGGTGTCAGGCCCTGACCTTAGAGCCTTTTTATTCTCTATTTTGGTTAGGTCAGGGTGTGACTAGGGTGGGTACCCTATTTTTTGTATTTCTATGTTGGCCTGGTATGGTTCCAAATCAGAGGCAGCTGTCTATCGTTGTCTCTGATTGGGGATCATATTTAGGCAGCCTTTTCCCACCTGTTGTTTGTGGGATCTTGTTTTTGTGTAGCTGCCTGTGAGCAGCCCAGAACGTCATGTTTCGCTTTCTTCTGTTTTGTTGTTGGTGAGTTTCATATTTATTAAACATGTGGAACTCTAAGTATGCTGCGCCTTGGTCCATTCATTCAGACGACTGTGACAGAAGATCCCACCACCCACGGACCAAGCAGCGTCCCCAGGAGGAGCAGGGATCCTGGGTCTGGGTGGAAAGCCAGGAGTGGAGGACATCCTGGGCATGGGACGAAATCCTGGCAGGAGACAAAAGCCTGCCATGGAAACAGGCGGGAGCAGCGAAGGAGGAACAATGACGATGCCAGGTTTCGCAGACACGACTTAAGCCGAAAGGACAGCCTGAAAAACATTTTGGGGGGGGCACACGTAGTGGTCGGCAGAGCCGAGGGGTGAACCAGAGCCAGTCAGGGAGTCGAATAAGGAACTCGACAAAAGATTCCGGAGAGAAGTGTTGGCGTTGAGAGCGCTGCAGAGCGGGCGTGCTGAGGAGCGTGACACCAGTGCGGTGTCATGTGCACCAGTTTCACGCATCTGGCCTCCAGTGCGCCTCCCCAGTCCGGTACGTCCTGTGTCGCCTCCACGCACTCGCCCTGAGGTGTGTCACCGTTCCGGTACAATGTGTGCCGGTTCAACGCACCGTGTCTCCAGTGCGCCTCCACAGCCCAGTATGCCCTGTGCCAGCTCCCCACACTTACCGTGCGAAGGTTGTCATCTGTCCAGGACGCGTTGTGCCAGCTCTACGCTCCAGACCTCCAGTGCGCCTCCACGGTCCAATATATCCTGTGCGTCTCCCCAGCCTGGTACATCCTGTGGCAGCTCCACGCCCCCGGCCTCCAGCGACGGTTTGCGGTCCAGAGCCTCCGGCGACGGTCTGCGGTCCGGAGCCTCCGGCGACGGTTGGCGGTCCCGAGCCCCCGGCGACGGTTCCCGGTCCGGAGCCCCCGGCGACGATCCACGGTCCGATTCCACCGGCGACGATCCACGGTCCGGAGCCTCCGGCGACGATCCACGGTCCGGTTCCCCCTGGCGCCAATCCACGGTCCGGTTCATCCGGCGAGGATCCACTGTCCGATACCTCCGGCGAGGATCCACGGTCCGGTTCCTCCGGTGATGATCCACGGCGACGATCTACATCCGGTTCCACGGAAGCGGAGGGATCCGCGAGTGGAGCGGGGTCTACATCCCGAACCGGAGCCGCCACCGAGGCTAGATGCCCACCAGGACCCTCCCCCAAAGAGTCGGGTTTTGCGGCCGGAGTCTGCACCTTTGGGGGGGGGGTACTGTCACGCCCTGACCTTAGAGAGCCTTTTTATTCTCTATTTTGGTTAGGTCAGGGTGTGACTAGGGTGGGTACTCTAGTTTTTTTGTATTTCTATGTTGGCCTGGTATGGTTCCAAATCAGAGGCAGCTGTCTATCGTTATCTCTGATTGGGGATCATATTTAGGCAGCCTTTTCCCACCTGTTGTTTGTGGGATCTTGTTTTTGTGTAGCTGCTTGTGAGCAGCCCAGAACGTCACATTTTGTCTTCTTCTGTATTGTTGTTGGTGAGTTTCATATTTATTAAACATGTGGAACTCTAAGTACGCTGCGCCTTGGTCCATTCATTCAGACGACCGTGACAATGGGGTATTGTGTGTAGATTATTGGGGTGGGGGGACAATTTAATCAATTTTAGAAAAAGGCTGTAACGTAACAAAATGTGGAAAAAGTCAAGGGGTCTGAATATTTTCCGAATGCACTGTAATAATAACATGACTGCCTAATAATAACATGATTTGAACTGTAAAAATTAATGACATTTTAATGTAATTAGAATGAACACAATTAGTCATTATTCGGAGCAAAGTACAGAGAGATCCTTGATGAAAACCTGCTGTTGTTCAAAAAGTAGACATGTTCTTCCACTCCAAAATAATTCCAGCATCCAAACTGCATGAACCTGCTGCTCCCCTTATGGGCATTTCCATCCACCCCCCTCAACAGACGTCCACTCTGCCCACCACCTCAATGGTAATTCAATCACTGCTACAGTTGTTAATATTAATATATTATCATCTCTAATTTATTATTATATTTAAATTGTTTTGTTTCACTTTGTCCCCATTGGACATTTACTCTGTCGGACTGCTGCTCCCTCTATAAATATATAAAACATTATTTATATGTTTTATAAATCATGATGATGTAATTAGAAAACGATTAGCACTATTATATTTCTTGGAACTTTGAGTTTCTGTTTTATTTAGTAAATGTTTTATTTGTTCCATTGTGTGTGTGTGTGTGTGTGTGTGTGTGTGTGTGTGTGTGTGTGTGTGTGTGTGTGTGTGTGTGTGTGTGTGTGTGTGTGTGTGTGTGTGTGTGTGTGTGTGTGTGTGTGTGTGTGTGTGTGTGTGTAGAAGCTGGTAGCTGCTTCTGAGAGGGAACAGAAGCCAGCAGGGGCAGAGAGGGACAAACTCACCAGCACCTCTTCTGGAATGTGAGTGGAGACTGAGTATATTAGTCTGATATTAAAACTATGTAGTTAGTGGTGAGATTGAATATCTGAGTCTACTGGTCTGGTGCTGGAGAGATAGTCAACTTTAAAAGTGGTGAATTGACCCTCTAACATCTCTTCTATACCTCTATTACATCATCCTCATGAACTGACTGAAATGAATGTAGAACAGTGTAGTGACCACAGCATGTGGTGGTGGTGTAGGGAACAGAACAGTGTAGTGACCACAGCATGTGGTGGTGGTGTAGGGGAACAGAACAGTGTAGTGACCACAGCATGTGGTGGTGGTGTAGGGAACAGAACAGTGTAGTGACCACAGCATGTGGTGGTGGTGGTGTAGGGGAACAGAACAGTGTAGTGACCACAGCATGTGGTGGTGGTGTAGGGGAACAGAACAGTGTAGTGACCACAGCATGTGGTGGTGGTGTAGGGAACAGAACAGTGTAGTGACCACAGCATGTGGTGGTGGTGGTGTAGGGGAACAGAACAGTGTAGTGACCACAGCATGTGGTGGTGGTGTAGGGGAACAGAACAGTGTAGTGACCACAGCATGTGGTGGTGGTGTAGGGAACAGAACAGTGTAGTGACCACAGCATGTGGTGGTGGTGTAGGGGAACAGAACAGTGTAGTGACCACAGCATGTGGTGGTGGTGTAGGGGAACAGAACAGTGTAGTGACCACAGCATGTGGTGGTGGTGTAGGGGAACAGAACAGTGTAGTGACCACAGCATGTGGTGGTGGTGTAGGGGAACAGAACAGTGTAGTGACCACAGCATGTGGTGGTGTAGGGGAACAGAACAGTGAAGTGACCACAGCATGTGGTGGTGGTGTAGGGGAACAGAACAGTGAAGCGACCAAAGCATGTGGTGGTGTAGGGGAACAGAACAGTGTAGTGACCACAGCATGTGGTGGTGGTGTAGGGGAACAGAACAGTGAAGCGACCACAGCATGTGATGGTGGTGGTGTAGGGGAACAGAACAGTGTAGTGACCACAGCATGTGGTGGTGTAGGGGAACAGAACAGTGAAGTGACAACAGCATGTGATGGTGTAGGGGAACAGAACAGTGTAGTGACCACAGCATGTGGTGTAGGGGAACAGAACAGTGTAGTGACCACAGCATGTGGTGGTGGTGTAGGGGAACAGAACAGTGTAGTGACCACAGCATGTGGTGGTGGTGTAGGGGAACAGAACAGTGTAGTGACCACAGCATGTGGTGGTGGTGTAGGGGAACAGAACAGTGTAGTGACCACAGCATGTGGTGGTGGTGTAGGGGAACAGGACAGTGTAGTGACCACAGCATGTGGTGGTGGTGTAGGGGAACAGAACAGTGTAGTGACCACAGCATGTGGTGGTGGTGTAGGGGAACAGAACAGTGTAGTAACCACAGCATGTGGTGGTGGTGTAGGGAACAGAACAGTGTAGTGACCACAGCATGTGGTGGTGGTGTAGGGGAACAGAACAGTGTAGTGACCACAGCATGTGGTGGTGGTGTAGGGGAACAGGACAGTGTAGTGACCACAGCATGTGGTGGTGGTGTAGGGAACAGAACAGTGTAGTGACCACAGCATGTGGTGGTGGTGTAGGGGAACAGAACAGTGTAGTGACCACATCATGTGGTGGTGGTAAAGGGGAACAGTGTAGTGACCACAGCATGTGGTGGTGGTAAAGGGGAACAGAACAGTGTGACTGTTTCTTGTGTCCAGGTTGACCCGGTCTGGAGAGAAGCGTCGCCGTCTGGAAAGGCAGAGGAAGGGGCCTAAGTCTCTGGACATCAGGGTAAGACTAGTGGCATTTCAGAAGGGTCAAATGTCATTGTGAACTAAACGTGTGTGTGTGTGTGAGGTATTGAGACCAGTAGAAAGATTGTGAATATGAATACATATTCATGGTCTTTGTTTTATAGTAGTCAGTATTTCTATTCCTTCCTTATCTTTTCTTCTTTATTATTTTAGAGATCCTCCATGTTGGAAGTTCTAGACCTGTTGCTGGCCACTCTGGAGGAGCTCACTGAAGAACAGCTGGAGACATTTCAGTCTCACCTGACAACATCCCAGCTGCCTGGCTTTCCTCCCATCCCAGAGAGCCAGCTGGAGAACACTGACAGACAGGACACGGTGGATCAGATGGTGCAGAGATACGACCATGAGGGAGCTGTGGAGATCACAGTGGAGATCCTGAGGGAGATGAATCAGCATGATCTCGCTAAGAAGTTACAAAGAGATCACAGAGGTAAAACAACAAGCAATGAATCTGTTCTTTAAAAGTTCACTTCCTTGTTTATACATTGAGTGTGTGAATAATCATCTTTCCTTCACTCTACGAGAACCACAACTTGTAGACAAAGTTGAAAATACAATGTCACCACGGACAACTGTAGAAAAAATATAGACTGTTAAAAAGTCATAATTGTGCATCTAAATAATTTCTGGACAAAACTATTATTCCAAAGTATGTTTTTTGACCTGAGATCTGTTAATTAATCCTCAGCCTGCTGACTTCGTGTACTTCTCTTGGTTTTAAATAGCCTTTACCTGGTCGTATTCTGGTTAGTTGAGATACACTGAGTGTACAAAGCATTATGAACACCTGCTCTTTCCATGACATGGACTGTAAATCCAGGTGAAAGCTATGATCCCTTATTGACGTCACTTGTTAAATCCACTTCAATCAGCGTAGATGAAGGAGAGGAGACAGTTCAAACATATGTGTGCGATTCAGAGGGTGAATGGGCAAGACAAATATTTAAGTGCCTTTGAACAAGGTATGGTAGTAGGTGCCAGGCATACTGGTTTGTGTCAAGAACTGCAACGCTGCTGGGTTTTTCAAGCTCAACAGTTTCATGTGTGTTTCAAGAACGATCCACCACCCAAAGGACATCTAGTCAACTTGACACAATAGGGAAGCATTGGAGTCAACATGAGCCAGCATCCCTGTGGAACTTTCGACACCTTGTAGAGTCCATGCCCTATGAATTGAGGCTGTTCTGAGGGCAAAGGGGAGGGGGGGGGGTGCAACTCAATATTAGTAAGGTGTTCTCTCTCTCTCTCTCTTACAGGAAAGAAAAGGAAAAAAAGTGAGTCACCACTGACCTCATTTTCTCTCAGTACTTTGTTGAAGCACAATTGGCAGCGATTACAGCCTCGAGTCTTCTTGGGTATGACTCTATGAGCGTGGCACAACTGTATTTGGGGAGTTTCTCCCATTGTTCTCTGCAGATCGTCTCAAGCTCTGCCAGGTTGGATGGGGAGTGTCACTGCACAGCTATTTTCAGGTCTCTTCAGAGATGTTTGATTGTGTTCAAGTCTGGTCTCTAGCAGGGCCACTCAAGGACATTCAGAGACTTGTCCAGAAGCAACTCCTGCGTTGTCAAATAAAATCAAATTTTATTGGTCACATACACATGGTTAACAGATGTTATTACGAGTGTAGCGAAATGCTTGTGCTTCTAGTTCCGAAAGCAGCAATATCTAACAAGTAATCTATCAATTCCGCAACAACTACCAAATAAACACAAATCTAAGTAAAGGAATGGAATAAGAATACATACATATAAATATATGGGTGAGCAATGAGATGAGCAGAACTGCATACGCAAGGTGTAATAGATGGTATAAAATACAGTATATACATATGGGATGAGTAATGCAATATATTGTGACGGCCCTGAATTTTTCTGAACCATCTCAGTGCTTCTCCTTCCAATAGGGCGCTTCCCCTTTAATTCCCAATTAAATAGTGCTTCTCCTTCCAATAGGGCGCTTCCCTTTTAATTCCCAATTAAATAGTGCTTCTCCTTCCAATAGGGCGCTTCCCTTTTAATGCCCAATTAAATAGTGCTTCTCCTTCCCCTTTAATTCCCAATTAAATAGCCAGCATCTGCTACGCAAAAGTGGGGTTGTGATGGAGACGTGAATGAGGATGTGGTCAACCCTCAGTTATGAAGCGTCTTTTCAGCTTGTTTTGTTGCATTTAAAAGTGTGCTTTTTTAGCCTAGTAGAAAGTTTACGCAGGATCGGCTCCACTCTTTGCTTCCGTTGGACTACACCTCGCCATTGTTCTTCGTGGGCTTTCTTCGCTGGATATCTGTTAGCGGATTGTCTGACTGACTACAACCTTTTTGTATATGGTATTTCACTTGTTTTGGTGTGATGTATACTGTGATTTATGTAGTTGTAAGTGAGGACGTATTAAGATTTGATACGCTTTATAGTTGTGTGGTAAAATAATAGTTATTTTGATTGTTACTGGGTTTACGCTACACTTGTATGAACGGGCAAACATTGCGTGACTAAGGTCACTTGAGTTCCCTGAACTTCTTTACCGGGCTGGACTCTTTTTAGGGCCGAGGTACAGGACATTTCTGGAAAAACCAGAGCTCATTTGTTATGTGTGTGTGTGATTTTATGTTAGTAATACAACCGATGCAAAATAATATAGTTGTTTTGTAAGTTATTTCCAATGTTTTAAGGGTTTATGAAAAGTGAATGTCCATCCTGACTTTTACATGAGTCCTTTGTATTGGTATAGACTTGACGGACCAGATGGGACTCATTTTCTCCCAAACCAAAAGGAGAAACCAATATTTTCTCTGGTAGGCACAACCTACGTGGCACCCCTATAACCTTGAGTCAAAACTGTTACAATATGTAAACATTATTAAAGTGACTAGTGATACATTTATTAAAGTGGCCAATGATTTCAATTCTGTATGTAGGCAGCAGCCTCTGTTAGTGATGGCTGTTTAATAACAGTCTGATGGCCTTGAGAAAGAAGCTATATTTCAGTCTCTTGGTCCTCACTTTGATGCACCAGTACTTCTGTACCTTCTGGATGGTAGCGTGGTGAACAGGCCTTGATGATCTTTTTGGCCTTCCTGTGGCATCAGGTGCAGTAGGTGTCCTGGAGGGCAGGTAGTTGGACACCGGTGATGTGTTGTGCAGACCGCACCACCCTCTGGAGAGCCCTGCGGTTGTGGGCGGTGCAGTTGCCATACCAGGCGGTGATACAGCCCGACAGTATGCTATTAATTGTACATCTATAAAAGTTTGAGGGTTTATTTGAAAAACCAAATTTCTTCAGTCTTCTAAGGTTAAAGAGGCACTGTTGCATCTTAACCACACTTTTTGTGTGGGTGGACCATTTCAGTTTATCCCATGATGTGTATGTCGAGGAGCTTAAAACTTTCCACCTTCTCCACTGCAGTCCCATCGATGTAGATATGGGGATGCTCCCTCTGCTGTTTCCTGAAGTCCATGATAATCTCTTCTTTTGTTGACTTTGAGTGTGCGGTTGTTTTCGCGACACCACACGCCGAGTGCACTCACCTCATCCCTATAGGCTGTCTCGTCGTTGTTGGTAATCAAGCCCACTACTGTTGTGTCGTCTGCAAACTTGATGATTGAGTTGAAGGCATGCATGGCCACGCAGTCATGGGTGAACCGGAAGTACAGGCGAGGGCTGAGCACGCACCCTTGTGGGGCCTCAGTGTTGAGGATCAGTGAAGTGGAGATGTTGTTTGCTACCTTCACCACCTGGGGGCGGCCCGTCAGGTAGTCCAGGACCCAATTACACAGGGCGGGGTTGAGACCCAGGGCCTCAAGCTTAATGATGAGCTTGGAGGGTAATATGGAATGAAAAGCTTTCTTACATAGGTGTTGTCCAGATGGGATAGGGCAGTGTGACGGCGATTGCATTGTCTGTGGACGTATTGGGGCGGTATGCAAATTGGAGTGTATCTAGGGTGACAAGTAAGGTGGATATGATCCTTGACTAGTCTCTCAAAGCACTTCATGATGACGGAGGTGAGTGCTACGGGGCGATAGTCCTTTAGCTCAGTTACCTTTGCCGCCTTGGGTACAGGAGCAGGTCATCTTGACGCATATGGGAACAGCAGACTGGGATAGGGAGAGATTGAATATGTCCGTAAACACATCAGCCAGCTGGTTTGCGCATGCTCTGATGACGTGGCTAGGGATGCCGTCTGTGCCGGCAGCCTTGCGAGGGTTAACATGTTTAAATATCTTACTCACATCAGCCACGGAGAAGGAGAGCCCACAGTCCTTGGTAGCGGGCTGTGTCGGTGGCTCTGTATTATCCTCAATGTGTGCAAAGAAGTTATTTAGTTTGTCTGGAAGCAAGACGTCGGTGTCATTACGTGGCCGGTTTTCTTTTTGTAGTCCGTGATTGTCTTTAGCTCGTTTGATTGCCTTGCGGAGGGAATAACTACACTGTTTGTATTCGGCCATATTCCCAGTCACCTTTCCATGGTTAAATGAGGTGGTTCGCACCACCGTTTCTGGTTAGGACCCTCTCTGTCGACCCTCTGTTTCTGGTTAGGACCCTCTCTGTCGACCCTCTGTTTCTGGTTAGGACCCTCTCTGTCGACCCTCTATGTTTCTGGTTAGGATAGGTTTTAATAGTCACTGGGTACAACATCTCCTATGCACTTCCTTTTAAACTCACTCACAGAATCAGCATATGAATTGATATTATTCTCTGAGGCTACCCAGAACATGTCCCAGCCCGCGTGATCAAAACAATCTTGACGCGTGGATTCTGATTGGTCAGACCAGCGATGAATAGTCCTTGTCACGGGTACATCCTGTTTTGAGTTTCTGCCTATAGGAAGGGAGGAGCAAAAAGGAGCCGTGGTCAGATTGCCGAAAGGAGGGCAGGGGAGGGCCTTGTATGCATTGCGGAAGTTGGAGTAGCGGTGATCCAGAGTATTGCCAGCGCGAGTGCTACAATCAATATGCTGATAGAATTTAGGTAGCCTTGTTCTCAAATTTGCTCTGTTAAAATCACCAGCTACAATAAATGCAGCCTCAGGATATGGTTTCCAGTTTGCATAGAGTCCAGTGAAGTTCCTTGAGGGCCGTCGTGGTATCAGCTTGAGGGGGGATATACACGGCTGTGACAATAACCAACGAGAATTCTCTTGGGATATAATAAGGTCGGCATTTGATTGTGAGGAATTCTAGATCAGGTGAACAAAAGGACTTGGGTCCCTGTATGTCATTAAAATATACATCATGAGTCGTTATTCATGATACTTACACGCCCACCCTTCTTCCCAGAGAGATGTTTATTTCTGTCGGTGCGACGCACAGAGAATCCCGGTGGCTGTACCGATTCCGACAGCATATCCCGAGAGAGCCATGTTTCTGTGAAACAGAGTATGTTACAATCCCTGATGTCTCTCTGGAAAGCAAACCCTGCCCTAATTTTGTCTACCGTGTTATCTAGAGACTGGACATTAGCGAGTAATATACTCGGAAGTGGAGGGTGGTGTGCGCGCCTCAAGTCTGCCCAGAAGGTCTTTCTCTTCTGCGGCGACGTTGTTTTGGGTCAGCTTCTGGAATCAGTTCAATTGCCTTTGGTGGTTCGGACAAAGGATCCGCTTCGGGAAAGTTGTACTCCTGGTCATAATGTTGGTAAGTTGACGTCACTCTGATATCCAATAGTTCTTACCGGCTGTATGTAATAGCACTTAAGATTTTCTGGGCTAACAATATAAGAAATAATACATAAAAACACTAAATTATGCAAAGTTTCCTAAGGACCCTCTCTGTCTTGGCTGTGTGCACTATCCCTACGGTGAAGCATGGTGGAGGCAGGATCATGCTCTGGGGATGTTTTTAAGCGGCAGTGGCTGGAAGACTAATCAGGATCGGGGGAAAGAGCACTGGATTTGACACAATATCTTTTGTGAAGGGGCCTTTTTCGAACATTTGCTATCATATGCAGATAACATCTATGCTGGCTGGGTAGCATACAGGCTTTTAGCAAATGTTCGAAAAAGGCCCCTTCACAAAAGATATTGTGTCAAATCCAGTGCTCTTCAAATCCGCTTCCATGCATTTGTGAGGGTATTTACATGTCCTGTTTGAAATGTATAAAACCTGTCCATGCAGCATGCATAGGTCTTTATGAAACGCTACCTCTTTATGCTGAGTATAGGAGCTCCTTGAGAGATCCTTGATGAAAACTTGATCCAGAGTGCTCAGGACCTCAGACTGGGGCAAAGGTTCACCTTCCAACAACAACGACCCCAAGCACACAGCCAAGACAATGCAGGAGTAGCTTCAGGACAAGTCTCTGAATGTCCTCGAGTGGCCCAGTCAGAGCCCGGATTTGAACCCGATCGAACCCGGATTTGAACCCGATCGAACGTCTCTAAAAATAACTGTTCAGCAACGCTCCCAATCCAAGAATGTGAGAAATTCCCCAAATACAGGTGTGTCAAGCTTGTAGCGTCATAACCAAGAAGACTGGAGGCTGTAATTGCTGCTAAAGGTACTTCAAGAAAGTACTGAGTAAAGGGTCTGAATACTTGTGTAAATGTGATATTTCAGTTTAATTTTTTTTATAAATTTGCAAAAATGTCTAAACCTTGATGAGGGATTTTTTATTTAAATACGTTTTTGAATAAGGCTGTAACGTAACAAAATGTAGAAAAAGGAAGGGGGTCTGAATAATTTCTGAATGCATTGTATATACCACTTTCTAATGATATTCATGGTCTGTCAAATTAAATATTTTCTTGATCAGCATGTGTAATCAAGGTATTTTTTTATCCACAGTTACACAACCAGCTGGCGATACAGCAGGTAAACATAATTTCCTGTCTTCCCCCAACAGATTTAATTGTGGTAGAGTAGAAAGTTAGCTAATATCATAAATGAGTGCTGCACCTTTACAATTCTGAGTTAATTGTTCGGGTGCACCTCGACTCCTGTGGTTAACAGCTGTCCACTTCTTCTTTCCTTATTCAATTACAGTTATTAAAGGTAGACTCAGCAAGATGACATCAAGAAACACAACATACAAGGAGAATTCTGATCCTTCAGGACTGTTTATTTTAGTTATTACTATGTCATGTTAAAGTTCTCATTGTTTTTATTTTTCTGTATCCAGGGAGAAAACCAAATGTTTCTTATCTGCTGCTGGGCGCTCTGGCAGAGCTGGTTTCAGAACAGCTGGAGAGCTTTCAGTGGCACCTGATTCACGGTGAGGGATTTACTTCAATCCCAGGGGGCCAGCTGGAGAACGCTAACAGACTGGTCACAGTGGATAGGATGGTGCAGCAATACCACGAGGACGGTGCTGTGAAGATCACACTGGAGATCCTGAGGAAGATGCGCCAGAACAAAATGGCTGATGAGTTAGAGAAGAAGTTCCCAAACAATGTCTGAATTGTATACTGTTTGTCTACAACTGTATACAGTACTGTTTGTCTACAACTCTGTACTGTATGTCTACAACTGTATATGCATTCACACATTAAGTCTTCTCTGGAGTTGGGCTCAGGGATGGAACAACTGTTGAACATCTGTGGTTGTTTGTGGGGGAAGGGTGGATAGTGTGTATGACTGTGGGTGTGAGTATCCTACATATGTTGCTATGGGGTAATGGTGTTAGGGAAGATGTAGGATGAATCACAATAATGTTTTGCCAAAATAATAATTGCTTGCTTAAAAATGTGATTTTTGTAATGCCAGTTTTGGTTCTAGGTAACAATCCTTTGTATGAACTGCCTAGATTATTGCTCATAACTATTTGTTAATTGTAGACATAATGCATTTGCAAATCATGTCTTCTCTTGAGTTGGGCTCTGGGATGGAGCAACTGTCTTCTCTTGAGTTGGGCTCTGGGATGGAGCAACTGTCTTCTCTTGAGTTGGGCTCTGGGATGGAGCAACTGTGGAATATCTTTGTGAGAGAAGGGTGGTGTATGTATCCCACATCTGTTGCTATGGTGTCAGGGACGATATAAGAGGAATCACAAAAATTGTTTCCAAAATAATAATTGCTTACCAAAAATAAAAATAAATGTGTAATGCCTGTCCCGGTTATATGAACTACCTACATTATTACACATGTTATTAGTAAATTGTGGAAATAAATTAAGATATGAAAGATTTTATATACACTGCTCAAAAAAATAAAGGGAACACTTAAACAACACAATGTAACTCCAAGTCAATCACACTTCTGTGAAATCAAACTGTCCACTTAGGAAGCAACACTGATTGACAATAAATTTCACATGCTGTTGTGCAAATGGAATAGACAAAAGGTGGAAATTATAGGCAATTAGCAAGACACCCCCAATAAAGGACTGATTCTGCAGGTGGTGACCACAGACCACTTCTCAGTTCCTATGCTTCCTGGCTGATGTTTTGGTCACTTTTGAATGCTGGCGGTGCTCTCACTCTAGTGGTAGCATGAGACGGCGTCTACAACCCACACAAGTGGCTCAGGTAGTGCAGCTCATCCAGGATGGCACATCAATGCGAGCTGTGGCAAGAAGGTTTGCTGTGTCTGTCAGCGTAGTGTCCAGAGCATGGAGGCGCTACCAGGAGACAGGCCAGTACATCAGGAGACGTGGAGGAGGCCGTAGGAGGGCAACAACCCAGCAGCAGGACCGCTACCTCCGCCTTTGCAAGGTGGAGCACTGCCTGAGCCCTGCAAAATGACCTCCAGCAGGCCACAAATGTGCATCTGTACAAACAATAGTACGCAAGTATAAACACCATGGGATCACGCAGCCGTCATACCACTCATGAAGGAGACGCGTTCTGTCTCCTAGAGATGGACGTACTTTGGTGTGAAAAGTGCAAATCAATCCCAGAACAACAGCAAAGGACCTTGTGAAGATGCTGGAGGAAACAGGTACAGAAGTATCTATATCCACACTAAAAACGAGTCCTACATCGACATAACCTGAAAGGTGGCTCAGCAAGGAAGAAGCCACTGCTCCAAAACCGCCATAAAAAAAGCCAGACTATGGTTTGCAACTGCACATGGGACAAAGATCGTACTTTTTGGAGAAATGTTCTCTTGTCTGATAAAAGAAAAATAGAACTGTTTGGTCATAATGACCATCGTTCTGTTTGGAGGAAAAAGGGGGATGCTTGCAAGCCGAAGAACACCATCCCAACCGTGAATCACGTGGGTGGCAGCATCATGTTGTTGGGGTGCTTTGCTGCAGGAGGGACTGGTGCACTTCACAAAATAGATGGCATCATGATGTGGAAAATTATGTGTATATATTGAAGCAACATCTCAAGACATCAGTCAGGAAGTTAAAGCTTGGTCGGAAATGGGTCTTCCAAATGGACAATGACCCCAAGCATACTTCCAAAGTTGTGGCAAAATGGCTAAAGGACAACAAAGTCAAGGTATTGGAGTGGCCATCACAAAGCCCTGACCTCAATCCCATAGACAATTTGTGGGCAGAACTGAAAAATCATGTGCGAGCAAGGAAGCCTACAAACCTGACTCAGTTACACCAGCTCTGTCAGGAGGAATGGGCCAAAATCCACCCCGACCGTGTGTGTGTGTGTGTGTAGGTACTGTGTGTGTGTGTGTGTGTGTGTGTGTGTGTGTGTGTGTGTGTGTGTGTGTGTGTGTGTGTGTGTGTGTGTGTGTGTGTGTGTGTGTGTAGGTGTGTAGGTGCCAGTACCTGTATGACATACATTTTTAAGTTTGTGCTTTTTTAAAAACCAATGTCTGTGTTCATGCAGGTGACTGATTGAACGAATCCTCACTATTAGTATCTGCAATTTGGCAGTATGCCCAGAACCTAATTTACAGAAAGATATCTCAGTTTAAAGGTCTCAGCTTAGAGAGAAGAAGCCTTGTGAGGTATTTGTCTGTCACATGCTGTCAAAGGATTCCCTTAAAATAACCATCCAATAATTCAAACACGATGAGAGGTTAATAGTTCACAATCTCTTAGAGTTGAAGATTCTGCTATGTGACTGATGGCAGTTGAAGATACCATAGATTCTGCTATGTGACTGATGGCAGATGAAGATACTATAGATTCTGCTATGTGACTGATGGTAGTTGAAGATACCATAGATTCTGCTATGTGACTGATGGTAGTTGAAGATACTATAGATTCTGCTATGTGACTGATGGCAGTTGAAGACACCATAGATTCTGCTATGTGACTGATGGTAGTTGAAGATACCATAGATTCTGCTATGTGACTGATGGTAGTTGAAGATACTATAGATTCTGCTATGTGACTGATGGTAGTTGAAGATACTATAGATTCTGCTATGTGACTGATGGTAGTTGAAGATACCATAGATTCTGCTATGTGACTGATGGTAGTTGAAGATACTATAGATTCTGCTATGTGACTGATGGTAGTTGAAGACGCCATAGATTCTGCTATGTGACTGATGGCAGTTGAAGATACCATAGATTCTGCTATGTGACTGATGGTAGTTGAAGATAATATAGATTCTGCTATGTGACTGATGGTAGTTGAAGATACCATAGATTCTGCTATGTGACTGATGGTAGTTGAAGACACCATAGATTCTGCTATGTGACTGATGGTAGTTGAAGATACCATAGATTCTGCTATGTGACTGATGGTAGTTGAAGATACCATAGATTCTGCTATGTGACTGATGGTAGTTGAAGATACTATAGATTCTGCTATGTGACTGATGGTAGTTGAAGATACTATAGATTCTGCTATGTGACTGATGGTAGTTGAAGACACGATAGATTCTGCTATGTGACTGATGGTAGTTGAAGATACTATAGATTCTGCTATGTGACTGATGGTAGTTGAAGACACCATAGATTCTGCTATGTGACTGATGGTAGTTGAAGACACCATAAATTCTGCTATGTGACTGATGGTAGTTGAAGACACCATAGATTCTGCTATGTGACTGATGGTAGTTGAAGATACTATAGATTCTGCTATGTGACTGATGGTAGTTGAAGACACCATAGATTCTGCTATGTGACTGATGGTAGTTGAAGATACCAATGATTCTGCTATGTGACTGATGGTAGTTGAAGACACCATAGATTCTGCTATGTGACTGATGGTAGTTGAAGCTCCCAATGATTCTGCTATGTGACTGATGGTAGTTGAAGATACTATAGATTCTGCTATGTGACTGATGGTAGTTGAAGATACCATAGATTCTGCTATGTGACTGATGGTAGTTGAAGATACCATAGATTCTGCTATGTGACTGATGGTAGTTGAAGATACCATAGATTCTGCTATGTGACTGATGGCAGTTGAAGATACCAATGATTCTGCTATGTGACTGATGGTAGTTGAAGACACCATAGATTCTGCTATGTGACTGATGGTAGTTGAAGATACCATAGATTCTGCTATGTGACTGATGGTAGTTGAAGATACCATAGATTCTGCTATGTGACTGATGGTAGTTGAAGATACTATAGATTCTGCTATGTGACTGATGGTAGTTGAAGATACTATAGATTCTGCTATGTGACTGATGGTAGTTGAAGACACCATAGATTCTGCTATGTGACTGATGGTAGTTGAAGATACTATAGATTCTGCTATGTGACTGATGGTAGTTGAAGACACCATAGATTCTGCTATGTGACTGATGGTAGTTGAAGACACCATAGATTCTGCTATGTGACTGATGGCAGTTGAAGATACCATTGATTTTGCTATGTGACTGATGGCAGTTGAAGATACCATAGATTCTGCTATGTGACTGATGGTAGTTGAAGATACCATAGATTCTGCTATGTGACTGATGGTAGTTGAAGATACTATAGATTCTGCTATGTGACTGATGGTAGTTGAAGACGCCATAGATTCTGCTATGTGACTGATGGCAGTTGAAGATACCATAGATTCTGCTATGTGACTGATGGTAGTTGAAGATACTATAGATTCTGCTATGTGACTGATGGTAGTTGAAGATACCATAGATTCTGCTATGTGACTGATGGTAGTTGAAGACACCATAGATTCTGCTATGTGACTGATGGTAGTTGAAGATACCATAGATTCTGCTATGTGACTGATGGTAGTTGAAGATACCATAGATTCTGCTATGTGACTGATGGTAGTTGAAGATACTATAGATTCTGCTATGTGACTGATGGTAGTTGAAGATACTATAGATTCTGCTATGTGACTGATGGTAGTTGAAGACACGATAGATTCTGCTATGTGACTGATGGTAGTTGAAGATACTATAGATTCTGCTATGTGACTGATGGTAGTTGAAGACACCATAGATTCTGCTATGTGACTGATGGTAGTTGAAGACACCATAGATTCTGCTATGTGACTGATGGTAGTTGAAGACACCATAGATTCTGCTATGTGACTGATGGTAGTTGAAGATACTATAGATTCTGCTATGTGACTGATGGTAGTTGAAGACACCATAGATTCTGCTATGTGACTGATGGTAGTTGAAGATACCAATGATTCTGCTATGTGACTGATGGTAGTTGAAGACACCATAGATTCTGCTATGTGACTGATGGTAGTTGAAGCTCCCAATGATTCTGCTATGTGACTGATGGTAGTTGAAGATACTATAGATTCTGCTATGTGACTGATGGTAGTTGAAGATACCATAGATTCTGCTATGTGACTGATGGTAGTTGAAGATACCATAGATTCTGCTATGTGACTGATGGTAGTTGAAGATACCATAGATTCTGCTATGTGACTGATGGCAGTTGAAGATACCAATGATTCTGCTATGTGACTGATGGTAGTTGAAGACACCATAGATTCTGCTATGTGACTGATGGTAGTTGAAGATACCATAGATTCTGCTATGTGACTGATGGTAGTTGAAGATACCATAGATTCTGCTATGTGACTGATGGTAGTTGAAGATACTATAGATTCTGCTATGTGACTGATGGTAGTTGAAGACACCATAGATTCTGCTATGTGACTGATGGTAGTTGAAGATACTATAGATTCTGCTATGTGACTGATGGTAGTTGAAGACACCATAGATTCTGCTATGTGACTGATGGTAGTTGAAGACACCATAGATTCTGCTATGTGACTGATGGCAGTTGAAGATACCATTGATTCTGCTATGTGACTGATGGCAGTTGAAGATACCATAGATTCTGCTATGTGACTGATGGTAGTTGAAGATACCATAGATTCTGCTATGTCACTGATGGTAGTTGAAGATACCAATGATTCTGCTATGTGACTGATGGTAGTTGAAGACACCATAGATTCTGCTATGTGACTGATGGCAGTTGAAGATACCATAGATTCTGCTATGTGACTGATGGCAGTTGAAGATACTATAGATTCTGCTATGTGACTGATGGTAGTTGAAGATACCATAGATTCTGCTATGTGACTGATGGTAGTTGAAGATACTATAGATTCTGCTATGTGACTGATGGCAGTTGAAGACACCATAGATTCTGCTATGTGACTGATGGTAGTTGAAGATACCATAGATTCTGCTATGTGACTGATGGTAGTTGAAGATACTATAGATTCTGCTATGTGACTGATGGTAGTTGAAGATACTATAGATTCTGCTATGTGACTGATGGTAGTTGAAGATACCATAGATTCTGCTATGTGACTGATGGTAGTTGAAGATACTATAGATTCTGCTATGTGACTGATGGTAGTTGAAGACGCCATAGATTCTGCTATGTGACTGATGGCAGTTGAAGATACCATAGATTCTGCTATGTGACTGATGGTAGTTGAAGATACTATAGATTCTGCTATGTGACTGATGGTAGTTGAAGATACCATAGATTCTGCTATGTGACTGATGGTAGTTGAAGACACCATAGATTCTGCTATGTGACTGATGGTAGTTGAAGATACCATAGATTCTGCAATGTGACTGATGGTAGTTGAAGATACCATAGATTCTGCTAAGTGACTGATGGTAGTTGAAGATACCGTAGATTCTGCTATGTGACTGATGGTAGTTGAAGATACTATAGATTCTGCTATGTGACTGATGGTAGTTGAAGACACTATAGATTCTGCTATGTGACTGATGGTAGTTGAAGATACTATAGATTCTGCTATGTGACTGATGGTAGTTGAAGACACCATAGATTCTGCTATGTGACTGATGGTAGTTGAAGACACCATAGATTCTGCTATGTGACTGATGGTAGTTGAAGACACCATAGATTCTGCTATGTGACTGATGGTAGTTGAAGATACTATAGATTCTGCTATGTGACTGATGGTAGTTGAAGACACCATAGATTCTGCTATGTGACTGATGGTAGTTGAAGATACCAATGATTCTGCTATGTGACTGATGGTAGTTGAAGATACCAATGATTCTGCTATGTGACTGATGGTAGTTGAAGACACCATAGATTCTGCTATGTGACTGATGGTAGTTGAAGCTCCCAATGATTCTGCTATGTGACTGATGGTAGTTGAAGATACCATAGATTCTGCTATGTGACTGATGGTAGTTGAAGATACCATAGATTCTGCTATGTGACTGATGGCAGTTGAAGATACCAATGATTCTGCTATGTGACTGATGGTAGTTGAAGACACCATAGATTCTGCTATGTGACTGATGGTAGTTGAAGATACCATAGATTCTGCTATGTGACTGATGGTAGTTGAAGATACCATAGATTCTGCTATGTGACTGATGGTAGTTGAAGATACTATAGATTCTGCTATGTGACTGATGGTAGTTGAAGATACTATAGATTCTGCTATGTGACTGATGGTAGTTGAAGACACCATAGATTCTGCTATGTGACTGATGGTAGTTGAAGATACTATAGATTCTGCTATGTGACTGATGGTAGTTGAAGACACCATAGATTCTGCTATGTGACTGATGGTAGTTGAAGACACCATAGATTCTGCTATGTGACTGATGGCAGTTGAAGATACCATTGATTCTGCTATGTGACTGATGGCAGTTGAAGATACCATAGATTCTGCTATGTGACTGATGGTAGTTGAAGATACCATAGATTCTGCTATGTGACTGATGGTAGTTGAAGATACCAATGATTCTGCTATGTGACTGATGGTAGTTGAAGACACCATAGATTCTGCTATGTGACTGATGGTAGTTGAAGCTCCCAATGATTCTGCTATGTGACTGATGGTAGTTGAAGATACTATAGATTCTGCTATGTGACTGATGGTAGTTGAAGATACCATAGATTCTGCTATGTGACTGATGGTAGTTGAAGACACCATAGATTCTGCTATGTGACTGATGGTAGTTGAAGACACCATAGATTCTGCTATGTGACTGATGGTAGTTGAAGATACCATAGATTCTGCTAAGTGACTGATGGTAGTTGAAGATACCGTAGATTCTGCTATGTGACTGATGGTAGTTGAAGATACCATAGATTCTGCTATGTGACTGATGGCAGTTGAAGATACCATAGATTCTGCTATGTGACTGATGGTAGTTGAAGATACCGTAGATTCTGCTATGTGACTGATGGCAGTTGAAGATACCATAGATTCTCCTATGTGACTGATGGTAGTTGAAGATACCATAGATTCTGCTAGGTGACTGATGGTAGTTGAAGATACCATAGATTCTGCTATGTGACTGATGGTAGTTGAAGATACCATAGATTCTGCTATGTGACTGATGGCAGTTGAAGATACCAATGATTCTGCTATGTGACTGATGGTAGTTGAAGACACCATAGATTCTGCTATGTGACTGATGGTAGTTGAAGATACCATAGATTCTGCTATGTGACTGATGGTAGTTGAAGATACCATAGATTCTGCTATGTGACTGATGGCCCATGGAAGTATTTCCATACCTGTTGTGTGTGCAGTTGTGTAATGTATTTAAGTAAAAAATACTTTAAAGTACTACTTAAGTAGTTTTTTAGGGTATCTGTACTTTACTATTTATATTTTTGACCACTTTTACTTTTACTTTACTACATTTCTGAAGAAAATATTATACTGTGAATTGGAAAATGATCCAATTCACACCCTTATCAAGAGAACACGTAGTCAACCCTACTGCCTCTGATCTGGCGGACTCGCTTATCACACATGCTTTTATACTTTTACTCAGGTAGTGTTTTACTGGGGGACTTTTACTGAAGTCATTTTCTATCAAGGTATCTTTACTTTTACTCAAGTAGAACAAGTGGGTACTTTTTCAACCACTATGTGTGTGTGTGTGTGCAGCAGATGTAGGAGAATGTTGACCTCTGTTAACCTCAGGTTGACCCCAAACAACCCTGTAAAGATTTAGAAACCCAGAGATCAGGAGAGGGAGAACACACACCTTGCCTCTCTTCAGAGTATCTCCTGATTGACATGTGTACTATGGTGCATTGAGTTGGTTGGAACTTCTCCAGCATACTGATAATAAACAATGATACATTTTAAATTGACAACTCTACCATGACATATTTCATTATATAATTTCCATGACCTGAGTGAAATTAATGTGGAACAGTGAAGTGACCACAGCATGTGGTGGTGTAGGGGAACAGAACAGTGTAGTGACCACAGCATGTGGTGGTGGTGTAGGGGAACAGAACAGTGTAGTGACCACAGCATGTGGTGGTGGTGTAGGGGAACAGAACAGTCTAGTGACCACAGCATGTGGTGGTGGTGTAGGGGAACAGAACAGTGTAGTGACCACAGCATGTGGTGGTGGTGTAGGGGAACAGAACAGTCTAGTGACCACAGCATGTGGTGGTGGTGTAGGGGAACAGAACAGTGTAGTGACCACAGCATGTGGTGGTGGTGTAGGGGAACAGAACAGTGTAGTGACCACAGCATGTGGTGGTGGTGTAGGGGAACAGAACAGTCTAGTGACCACAGCATGTGGTGGTGGTGTAGGGGAACAGAACAGTGTAGTGACCACAGCATGTGGTGGTGGTGTAGGGGAACAGAACAGTGTAGTGACCACAGCATGTGGTGGTGGTGTATGGGAACAGAACAGTGTAGTGACCACAGCATGTGGTGGTGGTGTAGGGAAACAGAACAGTGTAGTGACCACAGCATGTGGTGGTGGTGTAGGGGAACAGAACAGTGTAGTGACCACAGCATGTGGTGGTGGTGTAGGGAACAGAACAGTGTAGTGACCACAGCATGTGGTGGTGGTGTAGGGAAACAGAACAGTGTAGTGACCACAGCATGTGGTGGTGCTGTAGGGGAACAGAACAGTGTAGTGACCACAGCATGTGGTGGTGGTGGTGTAGGGGAACAGAACAGTGTAGTGACCACAGCATGTGGTGGTGGTGTAGGGGAACAGAACAGTGTAGTGACCACAGCATGTAGTGTTGGTGTAGGGGAACAGAACAGTGTAGTGACCACAGCATGTGGTGGTGGTGTAGGGAACAGAACAGTGTAGTGACCACAGCATGTAGTGGTGGTGGTGTAGGGGAACAGAACAGTGTAGTGACCACAGCATGTGGTGGTGGTGTAGGAGAACAGAACAGTGTAGTGACCACAGCATGTGGTGGTGGTGTAGGGGAACAGAACAGTGTAGTGACCACAGCATGTGGTGTTGGTGTAGGGGAACAGAACAGTGTAGTGACCACAGCATGTGGTGGTGGTGGTGCTGTAGGGAACAGAACAGTGTGTGACTGTTTCCTGTGTCCAGGTTGAACACGTCTGAAAAGCAGTGATCTGGAGACTGAGATCTCTAGTCTGGAGGGTCATCAGAGGTTGCTGAAGGTAACACCGGTGGTCATGTCTGAGAGGTCAAATGTCATTGTGATCAAACCACATATAGATCACAGCCGTGTGTGTGTGTGTTCGAGATTGAGATGCCAGTTGAAAAGATTCTAGCACGTCTTAACAATATGGACATGTTCATATCTCCATGTTGGATGTTTTTATTATCGCAGTGGATCACAGGAGTGAGGTGAAAAAGGTGGCTCTTGTAGCAGAAGAAACCCTGTTACATCGCCTATTTCTTCATAATATTATGTACACTCAGTGTCTACATTATTTACCATTTCTATTGGGCCCAACATAATCTGAAACACCACCAAATGATGCTGTCATTTCTAAACGGTTCACCTGATATGGATGAAATACCCTCCAAGTTAAGCTGACAGTCTGCACTTTAACCTCATAGCCATTGTATCATTTCAAATCCAAAGTGCTCGAGTACAGAGCCAACTGCACCTCCCACACTGTCAGATTCGTGGATACAGGAAGTGACAATAAATTCGATGTCAATCAAATCAGAATTGAATGGTCACGTACACAGTTTAGTAGAGGATAAGGTGGGTGCAGCGTAATGCTTACATTACTAGCTCCTAACAATGCAGTAAAATGTCAAACAGGTACACAATCAATAAAAATTAAACAATGCAGTAAAATGTCAAACAGGTACACAATCAATAAAAACAATTTAAAAAAGAGAAGGAACAACAACAAAATGTATAAATGTCAGAACAAATCCAATTAACACCCAAATAGCACTGTAGCAATAATCCAAATGTACTCTTTAAGTATCTACACTGGATGAATGTACACAAGATATACTAGAAATTATAGGTACAATAGTAGAAATATTAGAATGAGCTATGTTGAGAATACAGTATATAAATATACAGTACAAAACCTCATGGCAAAATGGATAGAATTGCAGGAAATATAATATATAATTAAGCAAGAAGGCCAGAGGGGGTTTTGTGTATGGCCAATATACCACGGCTAAGGGCTGTTCTTACGCACTGGTTACCAACGTAATTAGAGCAGTGAAAGGTATTAGAACTGTGTGGTTCGAGACCTGAATGCTGATTGGCTGAAAGCTGTGGTATATATCAGACCGCATACAACGGGTATGACAAATTACGTTGGCAACCAGTTTATAATAGCAATAAGGCACCTCTGGGGTTTGTGGTATATGGCAATGAAATAGTACCATGGCTAAGGGCTGTATCCAGACAGTAAATACAAGCTGAGAATCTATACTATAACGTTTTAACTTTAGTAATTGTTTGAGTTCAAATCTAAACTTTTGGAGTATAGAGCTGAAATAAGACAAGAGGCTTCACTGTCCCAATAATTACAGAGGGAACTGTATGTATGTGAATGGTGTGTGTAGACAGTATGGACAGTATTTGAATAAACAAATGTGTGTACAGAGGAAGTTATATAGGATGAGCCATGAATAGAATACAGTATCTACATATTAAGTGGTTAAAAAAAGGATGTAAACATTATTAAAGTGACCAGTATATACTGTACATAGGGCAGCGGTACGGGTGGTAGCCGGCTAGTGACAGTGGTCGTGTCTCAATACCCATACTAGCATACTAAATAGTACGTGATTTTTTTTGTTGTGTTTATAGCTTTTAAAATGTAGAACAGTGTTTAAAATGTAGAAAAGTGTGATTAAAATGTAGAAAATAGTGTTTATAGCATTTGAAATGTACAAAATAGTGTTTATATGATTTGAAATGTAGAAAATAGTACTCTGATTGCGTCATCTAATGCGGGATTGTGTTGACTCCCGCCATTCGTTCAATTTATCTGATTATCAGCTGTTGTCAAACATGTGAGTCGGAAAAGAATTGTACTAGATCAAAAGGTGAAATAGGTATGCAGGTTAAGAATGTAGTACGGTACTATGGGTATTAGGACACGGCCAGAGTCTGAGGTTCAGGGCAGGTTACTGGGAGATCAGCTAGTAGTGACTGTTTAACAGTCTGATGGCCTTGAGAATCTGTTTCTCAGTCTCTCGGTCCCAGCTTTGACGCACATGTACTGTCTCCGCCTTCTAGATGGTAGCGGGGTGAACAGGCCGTGGCTCGAGTGGCTGAGGTCCTTCATGATCTTCTTGAAGCTTTTCTTCATTGTCAATGTGCTCTTGATAGACCAGGAGTCATAGAGAATACCCTAAATTGTCTTTCTCGCCAGAGGGTGGATGTGACTTCCTGTCTATAGCCCATGTGACTGATGACGACAAAGTGGAGTTTCTCCCTCCCCATAAGTTAACAGAGATACACGTCATAATGCACACCTCAGGATTCTCTGATTATGACCTCACCAAGGACAATGGCAAACCCATCGATGGACTTGTGTTGTTATTCTTCAAACCACCACATGAATCTGGATGGGACTCCACACTGTATGACTTGTTGCTGCCCAGGAACGTTTTGAGGGACCTGGATGGGACTCCACACTGTATGACTTGTTGCTGCCCAGGAACGTTTTGAGGGACCAGGATGGGACTCCACACTGTATGACTTGTTGCTGCCCAGGAACGTTTTGAGGGACCAGGATGGGACTCCACACTGTATGACTTGTTGCTGCCCAGGAACGTTTTGAGGGACCAGGATGGGACTCCACACTGTATGACTTGTTGCTGCCCAGGAACGTTTTGAGGGACCTGGATGGGACTCCACACTGTATGACTTGTTGCTGCCCAGGAACGTTTTGAGGGACCTGGATGGGACTCCACACTGTATGACTTGTTGCTGCCCAGGAACGTTTTGAGGGACCTGGATGGGACTCCACACTGTATGACTTGTTGCTGCCCAGGAACGTTGTGAGGGACCAGGATGGGACTCCACACTGTATGACTTGTTGCTGCCCAGGAACGTTGTGAGGGACCAGGATGGGACTCCACACTGTATGACTTGTTGCTGCCCAGGAACGTTGTGAGGGACCTGGATGGGACTCCACACTGTATGACTTGTTGCTGCCCAGGAACGTTGTGAGGGACCAGGATGGGACTCCACACTGTATGACTTGTTGCTGCCCAGGAACGTTGTGAGGGACCTGGATGGGACTCCACACTGTATGACTTGTTGCTGCCCAGGAACGTTTTGAGGGACCTGGATGGGACTCCACACTGTATGACTTGTTGCTGCCCAGGAACGTTGTGAGGGACCTGGATGGGACTCCACACTGTATGACTTGTTGCTGCCCAGGAACGTTTTGAGGGACCTGGATGGGACTCCACACTGTATGACTTGTTGCTGCCCAGGAACGTTGTGAGGGACCAGGTACACATGCAGATTAGATTAGATTTAAATAGTAAACATGTTAACGTCATGTTAACTTCTTTATTAATGTTTACCAAATGGTAATTCTGCTTGTCTACAGTGATTGATTCCTATTAAAGACTCAACTCGGACTGCCAAACATCTGCTTTGTAGCTCGATTTACATTTAAAGGCAATGTTCCTGCGTAAGTGGAGATTGTATTCACATTAAACGCTGCGTATTTCGGGTAAATCAGAAATGACCTTTAAAATGTCAAACACGCTATAATGCACATCTTCCGTGGTCCGGATTGAATCTAGCCCTAAGTCATAATGAATAACGTACTTTAGGTGGAGAAGGAGTGGAAGGATCAGGGGGCAGTGTTGAAGGTAACACCTGACTGTGAGCTAACCCCAAATCAGACCTACAGCCTCTCTGGACACACAGTGCGCCTAATACAGCCCAAGGAAAAACACTGGAAGACTGTCATATAGGATGCGGTACTGTCTTGCTTGTAATTAATGTGTTTTAACCTTTAACCCTCTGGGCACAGACGTCAGTTCAACGTTCAGTTTGGATTTACATTTTGGTTGTCAACTAACGTGAATTCAACGTGAAATCAACAAAAAATGTCACCATGTTGTTGAATTTTATTTTAAAAGTTTGGTGTAAAAAATATGAAATGTCCATATGTTGATGACTTTTTGCTAATCCAATCAGCTTTCCATGTTTTTTTTCTTCATGATTTGGTTTGGGTCTAATTGTGTTGCTGTCCTGTGGCTCTTTGGGGTCTGTTTTTGTTTGTGGACCAGTTTGCTTAGGGGACTCTTCTCTAGGTTTATCTCTCTGTAGGTGATGGATTTGTTATGGAAGGTTTGGGAATCGCTTCCTTGTAGGTGGTTGTAGATTTGAAAGGCTATTTTCATACCCGGGTATTGGCCTAATTCTACTCTGCATGCATTATTTGGTGTTTTACGTTGTACACAGAGGATGTTTTTGCAAAATTCTGCATGCAGAGTCTCAATTTGGTGTTTGTCCCATTTTGTGAATTCATGGTTGGTGAGTTGACCCCAGTCCTTTTTTGTGTGCTCTCGTCCAACAGTGTCTAGATGGAATTTGCATTTGTGGTCCTGGCAACTGGACCTTTTTGGATCACAACTATTTTAGTCTTACTGAGATTTACTCTTAGGGCCCAGGTCTGACAGAATCTGTGCAGAAGATCTAGGTGCTGCTGTAGGCCCTGCTTGGTTGGGGACAGAAGCACCAGATCATCAGCAAACATTTGACTTCAGATTCTAGTAGGGTGAGGCCAGGTGCTGCAGACTGTTCTAGTGCCTTCGCCAATTCGCTGATGTTTATGTTGAAGAGGGCGGAGTTCAAGCTGCATCCGTGTCTCACCCAACAATCCTCATCCTCCTTTCACAGCATCACAGCCCAATGGCTCCTCTTCATCTTCCCTGTATCTTCCCTGTAACAGTTCACACCGTATTTTCCTGCTGAACCACTTGGGGGCGCTAGACACCAAAATAAATATCCTACATCCTGTCTAGACGCCTCGGGTCTATTCAGCAAACACAGGGATTACCTGGATTTGTCAAATAAGAAACTGATGTTTTTTGTTGCAATATGTTTTATTTTGGAAAACGTTTTGTTACGGTTTGCACAGGTGATCAAGTGCTCCCGAGTAGCGCAGGCACTGCACCTCAGTGCTCGAGGCATCACTACAGACACCCTGGTTCGAGTCCGGGCTGTATCACAACTAGCCGTGATTGGAAGTTCCATAGGGCGGTGCACAATTGGCCAAGCGTGGTCCGGGTTTGGCCGGTGTAGGCCGTCATTGTGAATACAAATTTGTTCTGACTTGCCTGGTTAAATAAAATACAAATCTTTTTTTTTTTGAGGAGGCAGAACCGGATATGTAAAATAGTTTAAAAAACGAAAGTAATTTTGGGGGGGGGGTGACTGTTTCTTATGATCGAGAGATACAAGGTAAGACGACCATTGTTATGTGTATTCATAAAGTAGATGATATTCTTTGGGGACAAAGCGTTACTGTATAATGCTTTTCTTAAAAATGCTAATTTGATGCGCGGGTGTGAATTCATTCCGTGTCTGTCTCCCACGGAGAGGGAGAGAGCGCCTCTTTTTTTATAGACCTATCCGTGGCTTCTCAAAACCGGTTATAAAATACAACAAGCTACAAACAAACATTTCCTTTTCGAATCTATAGTTGTTTCTAACGCTTTTCACGAGGACAAATGTGTTGTGTGAAAGTGAGGAGCCATGAAATGTGAAAAGCCTAGCAACTCAACTTCCTCATAACCGAGATGCATTTATTAGTGGTCACGGTAGCAAAACGTTTTGCAACGGAAACAATTTGCCTCTTTTTTTGTACACAGTTCTGAGTGAACTGTTTATGCTACGTTGCAAAACGGGTTGGTATGGTGCAATCCCACTAAGGATTTCCCATTTTTTTACGTTTTTTTTTTGTCTTTTCCGGACCGGCTGCCAGTATGATACATACAGTACAGTAGAGCAGAGTACGGTATGGTCATGACAATCCTAGAAAATGATCAACTCCTAAAAGTTTTGGAAGTAATGGAAATGGAAGTTTTGGAAGTAATGGAAATGAATACAATAATTTATTTTAATGTCATTTATTTAGGCACAGTTGTAAAATATTGTATCAATCAAATAAATAAACATATCAGCCAGGATCGGAATTGCACTGTGTTTGCGCGCATCAACTGTATAGTGCGAGACGAGTGTGCCGTTGCTTAAGGAGAGCCACATGACAGCAGCGGGTAGCAGCCTGGCCTATAAAATATGATAGAGGAAAGATTAACTAGGCAGACAATTCAAAAACAGATATTGTACACTCTAGTCAACCATTGTCAGCACGTATTCTTGTTTTCGTCATGTCCCCAAAAACTTTCCACCGACACTCGCGAATAACGCCACACAAAGTTGTTTCACGTTTTTGAACGATTCATATGATTCATTTCAACGATTCTTTTTGACGAAACGAACGATTTACTTCACCATATTAGTTGGGATTCGGTTCAATCGCATTGAAGTTAATCATTTGAATCAACATTATTTGTGAATCGTGAACATTCATTTTAGGAAAAAAAGATTAGATGTAGCCTTTCTTTTGGATTATGTGGATTCAAAACGTATTTTGCTAATCAGCCTGCAAAGTAAACACTTCTAAGGTAGCTAAGATAAATATGACTCAACAAGAAAAGGTAAATTTCCAGAAAATATGTGGGCTCACTTCAGCTCAATAAAAATATTTGTAGCCTACCATAGCCATTTGATCTTTGATATATGTAACTAATTAATGATTTAAAAGTGCATACAACGTGTTTGGTTATAATGTTAATGTTTTAAGGCTGGTCAACCATGTATTGCTCTGTATTTTACTCTACTGTAGTCTACTCTACTCTACTTTAATATACTACACTAAACTCTACTGTACGATACTGTACTCGATGGAAGTCACCCTCAGTTTCGTCAGCAATGTGACAACGTAGGGCCCTCCAAGTAAGTTTAGGGGCGAGGGGGCTGGTTTGGCAAATCACTGCTGGGGGGCTGCAGGAGCTATTGAGCTTACTGATCAGTACAGTGATCGCCTACATTTAACAAACCTGCTTTTTAGGGAATTGCCAGGGACCTCACCATACAATAATATCACCATACTCTGGTGCCAATACGATATATCATGTGATTCTCAGGATTCTATATCTGTTGCGATTCAATACTGTGATTTTATTTCAATTCGATGTTCCAAACATATTGCTCACCATATATATGTCTGCTGCAGAGGGACAAGAGTGAGCCATGAGAAAACAAGTGTTGATCAGTCATGGAAATGTGTGCCATCCTTGTCGAAGTGAAAGTACATCTTAGAGTGGATAAAAACACCAGAGAAGCTCTTTATTATTCCCCAAAATGTGAAATCTACCTCAAAATGCACTACCTATTCTCTCTCTGAGTGCTGCTCTTAACAGGCAGAGACGCTTTTGATGCCGTCCCCCTTTGTATCTCTCTCTTTCTTTTATACATATATGTGTATATGTGTATATATATATGTGTATATATATGTGTGTGTATATCTCAGTCTTGAAATGAAATAAAACAAAAACCCATCTGTCGGGCAGAGTGCCTTACTGCACAGTGAGGTGGGTGGCCATGGTGCTGAACTGGGAATACATGGCTTCTATGCTTTAGCGCAGTAGGCCAGTGTTACACACTATGTTTTGTAAGGGGGACACTTTGTGTTGAGACAATCAGTGAGGGCCGCACAGATTTTTCATTTGTTGTACTCTTTCTTCCAATATTTTCAATTTTCAATTGAGAGCAAATTCAGAGCAATAGAGCACATGCAATTGAGTTGATGTACAGCACATCACAAATATAAACATACACACATCAAATAGGCTACATCACATGTATACGACCCATATTAAGGGTTACCTCAGTAGTTGGATGAGCGAAAATGTCCCTTCTGCTCCTTGACTGAATTAATTCTAAGTGTATAGTCTGTTGTTGCTACCCTTGTGAGGCAATCCGCATTGGCTAGTCTGTTTCCCTGTTTTTGTTTCACAATGTACATTGTTGAAAATGTTGCTTCACATGAATAAGTGCTGACAAAAAATGTGACCTTTTGCACACGCTACTTCAAAAGTGGATACTCTGTGTCTGACACAAGGCTCCAGGAAATGGGTAACACCTGATATTAGTTCACCTTGCAATGTGCCATTGGCCTGCAGCTCTGCTATCTCACTCTCTATTCCAGCACGGTCAGGACAGAGGCCTGTGATGACTGGGGTCAGAGATGACACTATATCTCACTCTCTATTCCAGCACGGTCAGGACAGAAGGCTCTGATGACTGGGGTCAGAGATGACACTATATCTCACTCTCTATTCCAGCACGGTCAGGACAGAGGGCTCTGATGACTGGGGTCAGAGATGACACTATATCTCACTCTCTATTCCAGCACGGTCAGGACAGAGGCCTGTGATGACTGGGGTCAGAGATGACACTATATCTCACTCTCTATTCCAGCACGGTCAGGACAGAGGCCTGTGATGACTGGGGTCAGAGATGACACTATATCTCACTCTCTATTCCAGCACGGTCAGGACAGAGGGCTGTGATGACTGGGGTCAGAGATGACACTATATCTCACTCTCTATTCCAACACGGTCAGGACAGAGGGCTGTGACGACTGGGGTCAGAGATGACACTATATCTCACTCTCTATTCCAGCACGGTCAGGACAGAGGGCTGTGATGACTGGGGTCAGAGATGACACTATATCTCACTCTCTATTCCAGCACGGTCAGGACAGAGGGCTGTGATGACTGGGGTCAGAGATGACACTATATCTCACTCTCTATTCCAGCACGGTCAGGACAGAGGGCTGTGATGACTGGGGTCAGAGATGACACTATATCTCACTCTCTATTCCAGCACGGTCAGGACAGAGGGCTGTGATGACTGGGGTCAGAGATGACACTATATCTCACTCTCTATTCCAGCACGGTCAGGACAGAGGGCTGTGATGACTGGGGTCAGAGATGACACTATATCTCACTCTCTATTCCAGCACGGTCAGGACAGAGGGCTGTGATGACTGGGGTCAGAGATGACACTATATCTCACTCTCTATTCCAGCACGGTCAGGACAGAGGGCTGTGATGACTGGGGTCAGAGATGACACTATATCTCACTCTCTATTCCAGCACGGTCAGGACAGAGGGCTCTGATGACTGGGGTCAGAGATGACACTATATCTCACTCTCTATTCCAGCACGGTCAGGACAGAGGGCTGTGATGACTGGGGTCAGAGATGACACTATATCTCACTCTCTATTCCAGCACGGTCAGGACAGAGGGCTGTGATGACTGGGGTCAGAGATGACACTATATCTCACTCTCTATTCCAGCACGGTCAGGACAGAGGGCTGTGATGACTGGGGTCAGAGATGACACTATATCTCACTCTCTATTCCAGCACGGTCAGGACAGAGGGCTGTGATGACTGGGGTCAGAGATGACACTATATCTCACTCTCTATTCCAGCACGGTCAGGACAGAGGGCTGTGATGACTGGGGTCAGAGATGATACTATATCTCACTCTCTATTCCAGCACGGTCAGGACAGAAGGCTGTGATGACTGGGGTCAGAGATGACACTATATCTCACTCTCTATTCCAGCACGGTCAGGACAGAGGGCTGTGATGACTGGGGTCAGAGATGACACTATATCTCACTCTCTATTCCAGCACGGTCAGGACAGAGGGTTGTGATGACTGGGGTCAGAGATGACACTATATCTCACTCTCTATTCCAGCACGGTCAGGACAGAGGGCTCTGATGACTGGGGTCAGAGATGACACTATATCTCACTCTCTATTCCAGCACGGTCAGGACAGAGGGCTGTGATGACTGGGGTCAGAGATGACACTATATCTCACTCTCTATTCCAGCACGGTCAGGACAGAGGGTTGTGATGACTGGGGTCAGAGATGACCCTATATCCCACTCTCTATTCCAGCACGGTCAGGACAGAGGGCTGTGATGACTGGGGTCAGAGATGACACTATATCTCACTCTCTATTCCAGCACGGTCAGGACAGAGGGCTCTGATGACTGGGGTCAGAGATGACACTATATCTCACTCTCTATTCCAGCACGGTCAGGACAGAGGGCTGTGACGACTGGGGTCAGAGATGACACTATATCTCACTCTCTATTCCAGCACGGTCAGGACAGAGGGCTGTGACGACTGGGGTCAGAGATGACACTATATCTCACTCTCTATTCCAGCACGGTCAGGACAGAGGGCTGTCATGACTGGGGTCAGAGATGACACTATATCTCACTCTCTATTCCAGCACGGTCAGGACAGAGGGCTGTGACGACTGGGGTCAGAGATGACACTATATCTCACTCTCTATTCCAGCACGGTCAGGACAGAGGGCTGTGACGACTGGGGTCAGAGATGACACTATATCTCACTCTCTATTCCAGCACGGTCAGGACAGAGGGCTGTGATGACTGGGGTCAGAGATGACACTATATCTCACTCTCTATTCCAGCACGGTCAGGACAGAAGGCTGTGATGACTGGGGTCAGAGATGACACTATATCTCACTCTCTATTCCAGCACGGTCAGGACAGAGGGCTGTGATGACTGGGGTCAGAGATGACACTATATCTCACTCTCTATTCCAGCACGGTCAGGACAGAGGGCTGTGATGACTGGGGTCAGAGATGACACTATATCTCACTCTCTATTCCAGCACGGTCAGGACAGAGGGCTCTGATGACTGGGGTCAGAGGTGACACTATATCTCACTCTCTATTCCAGCACGGTCAGGACAGAGGGCTGTGATGACTGGGGTCAGAGATGACACTATATCTCACTCTCTATTCCAGCACGGTCAGGACAGAGGGCTCTGATGACTGGGGTCAGAGATGACACTATATCTCACTCTCTATTCCAGCACGGTCAGGACAGAGGGCTGTGATGACTGGGGTCAGAGATGACACTATATCTCACTCTCTATTCCAGCACGGTCAGGACAGAGGGCTGTGATGACTGGGGTCAGAGATGACACTATATCTCACTCTCTATTCCAGCACGGTCAGGACAGAGGGCTCTGAGGACTGGGGTCAGAGTTGACACTATATCTCACTCTCTATTCCAGCACGGTCAGGACAGAGGGCTGTGATGACTGGGGTCAGAGATGACACTATATCTCACTCTCTATTCCAGCACGGTCAGGACAGAGGGCTGTGATGACTGGGGTCAGAGATGACACTATATCTCACTCTCTATTCCAGCACGGTCAGGACAGAGGGCTGTGATGACTGGGGTCAGAGATGACACTATATCTCACTCTCTATTCCAGCACGGTCAGGACAGAGGGCTGTGATGACTGGGGTCAGAGATGACACTATATCTCACTCTCTATTCCAGCACGGTCAGGACAGAGGGCTCTGATGACTGGGGTCAGAGATGACACTATATCTCACTCTCTATTCCAGCACGGTCAGGACAGAGGGCTGTGATGACTGGGGTCAGAGATGACACTATATCTCACTCTCTATTCCAGCACGGTCAGGACAGAGGGCTGTGATGACTGGGGTCAGAGATGACACTATATCTCACTCTCTATTCCAGCACGGTCAGGACAGAGGGCTGTGATGACTGGGGTCAGAGATGACACTATATCTCACTCTCTATTCCAGCACGGTCAGGACAGAGGGCTGTGATGACTGGGGTCAGAGATGACACTATATCTCACTCTCTATTCCAGCACGGTCAGGACAGAAGGCTGTGATGACTGGGGTCAGAGATGACACTATATCTCACTCTCTATTCCAGCACGGTCAGGACAGAGGGCTGTGATGACTGGGGTCAGAGATGACACTATATCTCACTCTCTATTCCAGCACGGTCAGGACAGAGGGTTGTGATGACTGGGGTCAGAGATGACACTATATCTCACTCTCTATTCCAGCACGGTCAGGACAGAGGGCTCTGATGACTGGGGTCAGAGATGACACTATATCTCACTCTCTATTCCAGCACGGTCAGGACAGAGGGCTGTGATGACTGGGGTCAGAGATGACACTATATCTCACTCTCTATTCCAGCACGGTCAGGACAGAGGGTTGTGATGACTGGGGTCAGAGATGACCCTATATCTCACTCTCTATTCCAGCACGGTCAGGACAGAGGGCTGTGATGACTGGGGTCAGAGATGACACTATATCTCACTCTCTATTCCAGCACGGTCAGGACAGAGGGCTCTGATGACTGGGGTCAGAGATGACACTATATCTCACTCTCTATTCCAGCACGGTCAGGACAGAGGGCTGTGACGACTGGGGTCAGAGATGACACTATATCTCACTCTCTATTCCAGCACGGTCAGGACAGAGGGCTGTGATGACTGGGGTCAGAGATGACACTATATCTCACTCTCTATTCCAGCACGGTCAGGACAGAGGGCTGTGACGACTGGGGTCAGAGATGACACTATATCTCACTCTCTATTCCAGCACGGTCAGGACAGAGGGCTGTGACGACTGGGGTCAGAGATGACACTATATCTCACTCTCTATTCCAGCACGGTCAGGACAGAGGGCTGTGACGACTGGGGTCAGAGATGACACTATATCTCACTCTCTATTCCAGCACGGTCAGGACAGAGGGCTGTGACGACTGGGGTCAGAGATGACACTATATCTCACTCTCTATTCCAGCACGGTCAGGACAGAGGGCTGTGATGACTGGGGTCAGAGATGACACTATATCTCACTCTCTATTCCAGCACGGTCAGGACAGAGGGCTGTGATGACTGGGGTCAGAGGTGACACTATATCTCACTCTCTATTCCAGCACGGTCAGGACAGAGGGCTGTGATGACTGGGGTCAGAGATTACACTATATTTCACTCTCTATTCCAGCACGGTCAGGACAGAGGGCTTTGATGACTGGGGTCAGAGGTGACACTATATCTCACTCTCTATTCCAGCACGGTCAGGACAGAGGGCTGTGATGACTGGGGTCAGAGGTGACACTATATCTCACTCTCTATTCCAGCACGGTCAGGACAGAGGGTTGTGATGACTGGGGTCAGAGATGACACTATATCTCACTCTCTGTTCCAGCACGGTCAGGACAGAGGGCTGTGATGACTGGGGTCAGAGATGACACTATATCTCACTCTCTATTCCAGCACGGTCAGGACAGAGGGCTGTGATGACTGGGGTCAGAGGTGACACTATATCTCACTCTCTATTCCAGCACGGTCAGGACAGAGGGCTGTGATGACTGGGGTCAGAGGTGACACTATATCTCACTCTCTATTCCAGCACGGTCAGGACAGAGGGCTGTGATGACTGGGGTCAGAGGTGACACTTTATCTCACTCTCTATTCCAGCACGGTCAGGACAGAGGGTTGTGATGACTGGGGTCAGAGATGACACTATATCTCACTCTCTATTCCAGCACGGTCAGGACAGAGGGTTGTGATGACTGGGGTCAGAGATGACACTGGCACATGAAAGGGGTTTCTCAATGAAGTTGAACAACTCATTGTACTCCATGATACCGTGGAAGCTTGACTCAAAACTCCAACTTCAACTCTTCCAACACACACAAATGCCTCAGTTAAAATGCTGCAGTATGTCTGGGTTGGAAAGGTGACTGCTCTGAGTTCTGGGAAATGAACAAACTGTCAGTCAGGTATGAACAGTGTGGTGATTTTATTTTGATATGCTGTGACCACACGCAGCTAAAACTCTAGTTGATAAACAACTTCAAGTAACAGGCTTTTAGAGAATCTATTATAGGAACCAAGAACTATTCCTTCCCTTTATCATAATGAGTCAATCTATTCTTGTTTTGTTATATTATGTGTCATTGTAGCTGATGTGAAATGGCTAGCTAGTTAGCGTTATTGTTCAATCGGTGACGTCACCCGCTCTGAGACCTAGATGTACTGACTTCCCTAGTTCTGCATCAGCCGCAGATTTAGTGGGGGGATAGGTAACGAGTCTAGACGTAGATACATATTACATCATTGTATCTGGCCCATTGGCGTCTGTGAGAGTATGGGCAGCGCCATTGAGGCCATATCTATTTTGAAGAAGTCAATTGTCTTCCACTACTTTTCTGAGTTGGCAAGCAAACTGAAAGAGTGCACACTGCCACCTGGAGTGTGTTGTTTGAACAGGTATAAAGCCAAGGTTGGCTGATCCCTCCCGGTGACCTGGATGGAATTATGTCATCCTTCCTCTTAACCAATAGGAAGTCCAACCCAGTTGACTACTTCAACATTGTGAAAGTCCTAAATGGCGCTCCCCATGCTAAAACAAGGTTTTGGGCCCAAGAGTCCTCTATCATTCTCTATGGTAACGATCCTTTTTGGATGACAGTTGTCCATGTGTTCAGAGGGTCCCTGGTTTGAGCCCAGAATAGAGTTCTAGATCTGAGTAGAGTTCTAGTGTTCTAGATCTGAGTAGAGTTCTAGTGTTCTAGATTTGAGTAGAGTTCTAGTGTTCTAGATCTGAGTAGAGTTCTAGTGTTCTAGATCTGAGTAGAGTTCTAGTGTTCTAGATCTGAGTAGAGTTCTAGTGTTCTAGATCTGAGTAGAGTTCTAGTGTTGTAGATCTGAGTAGAGTTCTAGTGTTCTAGATCTGAGTAGAGTTCTAGATCTGAGTAGAGTTCTAGATCTGAGTAGAGTTCTAGATCTGAGTAGAGTTCTAGATCTGAGTAGAGTTCTATATCTGAGTAGAGTTCTAGATCTGAGTAGAGTTCTAGATCTGAGTAAAGTTCTAGTGTTCTAGATCTGAGTAGAGTTCTAGTGTTCTAGATCTGAGTAGAGTTCTAGATCTGAGTAGAGTTCTAGATCTGAGTAGAGTTCTAGATCTGAGTAGAGTTCTATATCTGAGTAGAGTTCTATATCTGAGTAGAGTTCTAGATCTGAGTAGAGTTCTAGATCTGAGTAAAGTTCTAGTGTTCTAGATCTGAGTAGAGTTCTAGTGTTCTAGATCTGAGTAGAGTTCTAGTGTTCTAGATCTGAGTAGAGTTCTAGTGTTCTAGATCTGAGTAGAGTTCTAGTGTTCTTAGTGTTCTAGAACAAGAAGAGGATGGAAGCAATACTTTTGATATTGAGGGACTTACCCGAATTGTCCAATAAGAAACTCTTGTTTTCATTGCAAAAAGTTTTCTGTTGTGGCCAATGATGTCGTCTCAGAATGGGTTGAAAAACCTGACAGAAATATGACTATGACTGATGCTTTTCAACATCTGCAGTTGTATTTTGTATGTTTTATTTTAGGTTTTAAATACAATACAATTCAAATAATTGGGTATGAGTCCAATAACACATGTAGTTTTATGTGTTCACTCACAGGTCTCATAGATCAAGACTCTTTAGAGACAACGAGATGGGGAGCAACTGCATCAAAAGGACGAGAGAAGAGGAGAGCACTTACACTGCCTTAGGGACGAGCGAAGGGGAGGGCCCTCGCCCTGTCAGGTGGAGACGCTCAGGGAGGAGATGTGGGGTCTCTATGTTGTAGTACCATGTTGAGGACACAGGGGGCAGTGTTACCAGATACTGTATATACAAAAAGGGTCTCCAACCTTCAACATGAAATATGTAACATGTCTTGAGCTACTCATTGTTTTCTAGCTTTCAAATAGGCACATTCTTCACTTCTCCTCTCCCCTGCAACTCTTCCCCTGGTCCTTAGAGGGAAAGTAGTGTACTATGTTATCAACTCTTCCCCTGGTCCTTAGAGAGAAAGTAGTGCCCTATGTTATCAACTCTTCCCCTGGTCCTTAGAGAGAAAGTAGTGCCCTATGTTATCAACTCTTCCCCTGGTCCTTAGAAAGAAAGTAGTGCCCTATGTTATCAACTCTTCCCCTGGTCCTTAGAGAGAAAGTAGTGTACTATGTTATCAACTCTTCCCCTGGTCCTTAGAGAGAAAGTTGTGCCCTATGTTATCAACTCTTCCCCTGGTCCTTAGAGAGAAAGTAGTGCCCTATGTTATCAACTCTTCCCCTGGTCCTTAGAGAGAAAGTAGTGCCCTATGTTATCAACTCTTCCCCTGGTCCTTAGAGAGAAAGTAGTGCCCTATGTTATCAACTCTTCCCCTGGTCCTTAGAGAGAAAGTAGTGCCCTATGTTATCAACTCTTCCCCTGGTCCTTAGAGAGAAAGTAGTGTACTATGTTATCAACTCTTCCCCTGGTCCTTAGAGAGAAAGTTGTGCCCTATGTTATCAACTCTTCCCCTGGTCCTTAGAGAGAAAGTAGTGCCCTATGTTATCAACTCTTCCCCTGGTCCTTAGAGAGAAAGTAGTGCCCTATGTTATCAACTCTTCCCCTGGTCCTTAGTGTCCAAGAGAAAGTCGTTTTTTGTTAATATAACTGGTAAGATAATGGTTAATATTAATACAACTCTAAAGGGGGCCCTTTATAATCTGATTTTTTCCCAAATCAATTTCAGTTTTATATTTACTGTTTTTGGGGGGGGGTTTCACTCTTAAATTTACAATTGTTCATAGAGAAATAAAAGAAATGGGATGTTCTGATTCCATGTCAGTGCTTAAATCACACCGGAAGACAAGTCTGGAAGAAAACTAATACATAAATATATTTTAGTGTAATTCCCCTTTAACTGAGCATCTGGCCCTTTAATTGTGCATCTAGTGACTGAGGAATGTGATGTCTAATGTGCCTGTCTCACGATGGTTCTGTACTGCTGCTGCTCACTTCATGGTAAAGTTTACAAACAACAAATGATAGATACAAATGATATATTTACTCATGATAGACTTCTGCCAGGTAAGCCTACTTTGCAGAGAACATTTAATTGAGAAGGCCTTTGAGAAAGTTTTTCGGTCAACCCACAAGACGGTTATCACATCAACTGGCTACACAGGGAGTGATAGACAGACGTGCGCACCACACAGACACAGGAGAAATATTGATGGAAATTAATTGGCAGATACTGTGTTTGGGGAGGAGTCAAGTGCAAGTACTGGTTCAGTTGAGGAGGAGGATTATTTAAGATACTGTTTGAAGAGGGGGACAGTAAAACATCTGAATTGTATATGGTCGTTTTTCTATGGTCAATATATTATATAATACAAATCAATATATTGGGTTTATTGGTTTTCTTTGTGTTCACCCACAGGCTTCATGAACCACGTGAAATGAGCTTCATGAGCTTCATGAGGTGAGGAGGAGGATTATTTAAGATACTGTTTGAAGAGGGGGACAGTAAAACATCTGAAGGGGACAGTAAAAAATCTGAATTGTATATAGTCTTTTTTCTATGGTCAACATATTATACAATACAAATCAATATATTGGGTTTATTGAGTTACTATGTGTTCACTCACAGGGATGATGGATCACATCTTCATGACTTTAGCTACATTATGAGGTGAGGAGGAGGATTATTTAAGATAATGTTTGAAGAGGAGGACAGTAAAACATCTGAATTGTATATAGGTGTTTTTCTATGGTCAATATATTATATAATACAAATCAATAAACCCAATATTTATTTATTGTTTATTGATTTTCTTTGTGTTCACTCACAGGGATGATGGATCAGGTGAAATCGACTTGATGAGGTGAGGAGGAGGATTATTTAAGATACTGTTTGAAGAGGTAGGGCTTCATATGTTTTCAGAAGATGGGCAGGCACTCTGCTGTCCTAGCTCCAGGGGGACAAGCGGGGAGCCCAGCCAACAGAGAGTTGCGGACGGGAGAGGACAAGTGCCTGGATTAGGAGCTGCGCCACTTCCTGTGTGAGGAAAGGTCGTACTCTGCAGATGTTGTAGAGCATGAACCTGCAGGAGAAAGTCATTGCTTTGATGTTTGCAGAGAACGACAGGGTGTTGTCCAGGGTCACGCCAAAATTCTTTACACACTGGGCGGGGGACACCTTGGAGTTGTCAACCGTGATGGAGAGGTCTTGGAGTGGGCAGGCCTTCCCCGGGAGGAAGAGCAGCTCAATCTTATCGAGGTTGAGCTTGAGGTGGTGGGCCGACATCCAAGCTGAGATATTATTATTCTACCTTTATTTCAACAAGGAACACAGACTGAGACCAAGGTCTCTTTTACAGCTGGGCCCTGCGTATACATGTTTACACATACAGTTTAGGTACAATGATTAAAAAACGAAACAAGGGCCGATCACAGATAACAAACAAAACGATCACAGATAACAAACAAAAAAATAACAAAGAAATATTAAAAATAAAAATACAGCAACACAGGTCTAGTTTTTTACTGGTAGCTTTCGATCGACCTCTTGGAGACCCATGATATACAATGTGTCTCAACCGAGATTGCTCTTCCCTGTGTCATGGAGGCTCTCAGCACTGCCAAAGCGGACTCTCTCTCCTCTGTTCTCATCCTCCTAGATCTATCCGCTGCCTTCAACACCTTGAACCATCAGATCCTCCTCTCCACACTCTCAGGCCTGGGCGTCTCAGCCTCTGCACTCTTGGATTGCATCCTACCTGGCAGGCCGCTCTCACCACGTACTCTCACTACTGGTGTCCCCCAGGGCTCAGTTCTAGGCTCTTTCCTCTTTACACCAAGTCACATGGCTCTGTCATATCCTCTCATGGTCTCTCCTATCATTGCTATGCGGATGACAACTACTTTTCTCCTTCCCTCCTTCTGACACCCAGGTGGCGACACACATCTCTGCTTGCCTGGCAGATATTTTTTGTATTGCTTGTAACTGTTTCGCGTAATGCAGGTTATTGTGCTGTTAGTAGAATAACCTGTGTGTAAATGTAATCTGTCCCTTCTTTTCTTTCCAAAACACTTTCTCGTTATCACTCTCAGAACGATCTTCTGATCCTCAGATTGACCCGTCTTGAAGCCTGACTGGCTAGGGTTGAAAGAAAAGAAGGGACACAGGTCTATAGTTTAGCCAGTCAGGCTTCAAGACGGGTCAATCTGTGTTGAGGATCAGAAGATCGTTCTGAGAGTGATAACAAGAAAGTGTTTTGGAAAGAAAAGAAGGGACACAGGTCTATTTTATTACTGGTAGCTTTCGATCGACCTCTTGGAGACCCATGATATACAATGTGTCCATGTTTGTTGTTGTTCCAGATCCGCCCACCGTTTTGAGGACGTTGAGACAGAGAAGATATGTGAGGAAACCGGTCAGTAAAGCTGTGACTGAGTTGAAATACCAGAAATGGTCTCCTTATGAAGTAATGTATCTGAGGTGAAACACCAGAAATGGTCTCCTTATGAAGTAATGTATCTGAGGTGAAACACCAGAAATGGTCTCATGTAGTAATGTATCTGAGGGGAAACACCAGAAATGGTCTCATGTAGTAACGTATCTGAGGGGAAACACCAGAAATGGTCTCCTTATGAAGTAATGTATCTGAGGTGAAACACCAGAAATGGTCTCCTTATGAAGTAATGTATCTGAGGTAAAACACCAGAAATGGTCTCATGTAGTAATGTATCTGAGGTGAAACACCAGAAATGGTCTCATGTAGTAATGTATCTGAGGGGAAACACCAGAAATGGTCTCCTTGTGAAGTAATGTATCTGAGGTGAAACACCAGAAATGGTCTCCTTATGAAGTAATGTATCTGAGGTGAAACACCAGAAATGGTCTCCTCATGAAGTAATGTAGCTGAATATAGCTTTATCTTTCTATTATTTACATCCATTTTGTTTATTGTTCTATTTTAAACTGGTCTTGTATGTCAAAGATCTATAGGATATACTTTTGATTTACTGGTCTGTTTCTTACCTAGATTTACATGTAACATAAAGTGTGTATAGAAAAAAAACAATAGCTATGTTTACATTTTTACTGGTCAAACCACAACTGAGCTAGCCAAATCCAACATTTTTGTTTTACCCAATCTCTGACACTAGCACCTCTTATTTCAGTCTCTGAAAAGTGATTTTTTTTAAAGCTTTTTTGGGGGGTTGCGCCTGTATGCTGTTTCATGGTACGGCGCTGTATATTCCCCATGGGCATTAAAGGGATGATTTTGACCATATATGGTTAATTAGGGGTGTTTCTAAGGTCATGGCCAAGGTCATGCACGAGCACTGAGGCTGAGAACAATTGGTATTTATCAATGGTTATCTCCTACCACTGTGCCTACGACACTTGTAGGATTGTTTGATAAATCACACTTTTTGTATGCATACGGATATTCTAAATTCTGTTCTTAAGTAATATATATATATTTTTTTTATGTGTTCTTCTTTCCAGTGGATGACATCACACAGAGAGTTAAAGGGAAACTGAAAGCCAGTCTGAAGAAGAAGTTTAGATGTGCGTTTGAAGGCACAGCTGAGGAACAACCTGGACTTGATAGCGTTTACACACAGCTCTACATCACACAAGAAGAGGTTCATAAAGAACATGAGGTTCAACGGATTGAATATACATCCAAGAGAAACATATCAGACACTCCAATAAACTGCAATGACATCTTCAAACCTTTACTTGGAGAAGAGAAGAGACCCATCAGAACTGTAATGACAAAGGGAATCACTGGCATTGGAAAAACAATCTCTGTACATAAGTTCATCCTCGACTGGGCAGAAGGAACTGCCAATCAAGATGTTGATTTCATCTTTGTTCTTCCTTTCCGAGAGCTGAATTTGATTCAAGATGAGCAGTACAGTCTTCATGGACTTCTGAATGAATTCCACCCTGAACTAACAGAGATAGTAGAAGCAAAGATTTATGCTACCTGCAAAGTTCTGTTCATCTTTGATGGTCTGGATGAAAGCCAACTGCCTGTGGATTTTGAAAAACACAAGAGGGTGACTGATGTTACACAGACAACATCGGTGGATGTGCTGCTGACAAACCTCATCAAGGGGAATCTGCTTCCTAAAGCTCTCCTCTGGATAACCTCCAGACCAGCAGCAGCCAATCAGATCCTGCGTCAGTATATCAGCAAGGTGACAGAAGTACGAGGGTTCAACGACAAACAGAAAGAAGAGTACTTTAGGAAGAGATTCACAGATCAGAACCGGGCCAGCAGAATCATCTCACACATTAATACATCAAGGAGCCTCCACATCATGTGCCACATACCAGTCTTCTGTTGGATTACTTCCAGGGTTCTTGAGCAAATGTTGAGTGATGATAAGAGCAGAGAGATCACAACTCTGACAGAGATGTACAATCACCTTCTACTCATTGAGACAAACCTGAAAAGCAAGACGTATAGTGGGGAAAAGGAGACAGATCTGACCATAATCATAGAAAGAAACAAAGAAAACATTGTGAAACTGGCTCAACTGGCATTTAAACAGCTGGTAAAGGGCAATCTCATATTCTATAAGAAAGACCTGGAGGAGTGTGGCATTGATGTCAGTGAAGCCTCAGTGTACTCTGGGTTTTGCACAGAAATCCTGAAAGAAGAGTATGGGTTGTATCAGAAGGAGGTGTACTGCTTTGTTCACCTGAGTTTCCAGGAGTTCCTTGCTGCTCTGTTCGTGTTCCACTGCTGTGTGAGCAAGAACATCAAGGCCCTGGAGTCTTTCATTGGGGATGTGTCTTCAGAGCTGCCCTTGCATGAGCTGCTGAAGATGATGGTGGATAAAGCCTTGGAGAGTGAGAATGGACACCTGGACCTGTTCCTCCGCTTCCTTGTTGGCATCTCAACAGAATCCAACCAGAGACTGTTACAAGACCTACTGCCACAAACAGAGATCAGCTCAGAGACTGTTGACGAAATTAAGAAATACCTCAGGGAGCCAAATGTAGAGCAAGTTTCACCTGATAGGTACATCAATCTACTCATCTGCTTGACTGAGATGAAAGATGATTCAGTACATGAGGACATTGACCAGTTCCTGAAGTCTGGAAAACCTGCAGAAATAGAAAGGTCACCTGGTGACTGCTCAGCTCTGGCCTGTGCGCTGCTGATATCAAAGGGCGTGCTGGATGAACTTGACCTGCAGAGATACAACACATCTGAGGAGGGGCGTTTGAGACTGATCCCAGCTGTGAGGAATTGCAGAAAGGCAATGTAAGTAATAATGTAAATCTCGCAAATACCATACTTAAAGCCCCCATACCGTATTTGTGTGTGTTTCTTTTATGAAAATAGCTCCAAATATACGTTTTTATTCATTTATTTCTCTGAGCCTCCTTTTGCCATTGAAATGCTCAATCTGATCTTGTAGGTGTGTTGATACAAATTGTAATATATTTACATACACAGCCCTGATTTAAAAAATATATATAATTGGCAGATACTGTAGGATCGTTTAGACTCAACTTTGGACCCTCTAATCAGGGAGTGATTTAGAATTGGGACACCAGGTGGGTGCAGTTAATTATCCGGTTGAACAGAAAACCTGCAGGCTCCGGACCTAGTAGAGTAAAAGTTGAATACCCCTGGTCTAGAGCCTACCCCCCTTACCACTTCAAAGTAGGACGATACATATGCAAATAAAAGATGACTGGTCACTGGTCAGAATAATAATAATCAAATCAGATTGTTATGTCATGCTGTGGTCCAAAAACTCTGTCCCACCTGAACAAGCTCTTACATTAAAAAACTATTACAGTATCATTATTTTCACAATTTCAGTGATATTTCGACCTCATAGTGTGGATCTTTTTTTTTTATCTTAACCAATATTTCTGAAAATAAATGAATTGCTTACTTGTGAAGTAGTTGAAAACTAATCATTTTAAACTTTTATGCTCATTTTGAACAAATCAACTAGCTCCCTTTCAATCACATATACTTTTTTATTAGAAATGTTAGAATGTCACAACAGGTTTAGAAACATTATGCATATAGGAAGGAGGTCATGTAACCTTAAGACCTGCTGTTATATTCAGAGCTGCCAAGGCTTTTGAATCATGTGGACAACCATGGTTCGTTACCCAGATGGTCACGCATATACTGTACATGGAAGGAAATTCCATTGAATGAATACGGATTATAATACTGAATATGCTAAGATGCTCTTAATTAAAGCAATTATTTATAACTTTTCTTTGACAGTTTATTTGGGACTCGTTGAAAAAATAGTTATCGTTGTTTCAAACAATTTCAAATTTGATAACTTCAAAGAATATCAATATTTAAATACCTGCAAATTTTATTGTATTTTTGCAAGACTTGTTTTTTAATATCAAAATAAATGTTTTCCTTTTATCATCTATGTTTGACTAACTCAACTCTCTGGATTTTTTGATGAAATACATATGATATATTTTTGGCCCAGGTCTTAATATCACCGTAATCAGAGAATCACTAGTTTTAAACATCTTCAACTCGCACGTCAACACAATCTGTCTGGGGTCTGGGGGTCCTCCCTCAGAACTTTCTGGGGCATCTACAGCTAATTTCCACACAATTTAATATAACCCTTTTGGGGTAATTTTGGGGTCACTTTATTGTAATTAAGAATATAATATGTTTCTAAACCCTTCTACATGATTTTGGATGCTGCCATGATTATGGAACATGCTGAATGAATTGTGAATAATGATGAGTGAGAAAGTTATAGACGCATGAATATCATACCCAACCAAAAATGCTAACCTCCCCTGATATTGTAATGGTGAGAGGTTAGCATGTCTTGGGGGTATGATATAAAATGATAACCTCCCCTGATATTGCAATGGTGAGAGGTTAGCATGTCTTGGGGGTATGATATAAAATGCTAACCTCCCCTGATATTGTAATGGTGAGAGGTTAGCATGTCTTGGGGGTATGATATAAAATGCTAACCTCCCCTGATATTGTAATGGTGAGAGGTTAGCATGTTTTGGGGGTATGATATTTGTGCGTCTGTAACTTTCTCACTCATCGTTATTCATAATTAATTCAGGACTATCCGTAATGATGGTAGCATCCACATTAATGTAGAAATGTTTAGAAACATATTATATTCTTACAATAAAAGGGACTTCAAAAATGACACAATACATTATTTACCATTAATTTCTATTGGGCACAAAATAATCTGAAACACAACCAAAATAAACAGCAAATGCATCTAACAAATGTGTAGAGTCACAAGCTTGACGTGGTCATCGCGTGCTATGAATGTGGGACCAAATACTTCACTTTTTACTACTTTAATACACATACAAGTTCACCCGATTAATGGTACATCAACTGGCGAAAACTAGCCAAGTTAATTTACTTCTGTTGAAATGGGACTAAACAAAGGCTACAAAACATTTCCATACACACAACAGCTGTGACGGATACTGATATAGTTAGAAGCTAGAGCTGAACTAGCTGTGGTAGCTACTAGCTACCTCATCACTGGGAATCTACTTTTTAACCCTGTTAAGTCAAACAGCAGTTACCTTGCATCAGTCAAATAAACTAGCCAGTTTCTGTTCTGCTTGCTTTTAAAACTCGGAGAAAAAGCACAACACACAGCATCTCCCTCTGTTCATCTCTCCCGTGACGGTCCTATAAGCCAGCATTTCAGAAACTTTGCCTTCACACTGTCCAGGCTGAAACCACCAAACAGCCTACCCGATCGCTCTGAGGCGTACGCATGTTCCTAAAGCACGCCGATAACACTTTTTGTATCACAGTGCAATGATAAAACTGCAGTTTCAGAATGAAGTGAAAGTTGCGCCCCTGCATCTCTGTTTCTGCAGACTAGCAGGCTGTAGACTCCTACCTGAGCACTATGAATCACTGGCCTTCGTTCTCCAATCAGCAGACTCATCCTTGAGAGAGCTCGACCTGAGGAACTGTACGCTGTCTGATGGTGATGATGAGGGCAGACTGAGTGTTCTCTTTGCTGCATTGAAACATCCACACTGTAAACTGGAGACACTGAGGTCATTACTTTGGGAGGTGTTTTCAGATGACGAGAACCTGAAGATTGTTGGATAGTTTTTAGGGTCATTTTGTCACCCTGACAGCTTGTATATGTACTGATCATATGTTCTTGATCTTTGTTTTAATGGCGGCAGGTAGCCTAGCGGTTAGAGTGTTGGGCCAGTAACCAAAAGGTCATTGGTTCAAATACCTGAGCCAACAATGTGTCAAATCTTTCAATGTGCCCTTAAGCAAGGCATTTAACCCTAATTTGCTCTAGGGGTGCCGTACTACTATGTCTGACCCTGTAAAACAACACATTTCACTGCACCTATCTGGTGTATGGGACAATAATACTAATATATAACATCTATTATTTGTTTTAACACTTAGCTTTGGGTATGAATGCATATCAAACCTTTCCTCACAAGAATGTTGATGTTTTTTGGGTAGCACTTTCTTTGTAGTACAGTCTTATGAAGTATTATATATAAATATCCTATCATAAAATGGTTTTCTCTGTTGTTGCAGACTTCCTGGCTGTGAACTCACTGAGTGGTTTTATGAAGTGTTGGCCTCAGTTCTCAGCTCAAATGACTCTCACCTGAGAGAGCTGGACCTGAGTAACAATGACCTGCAGGATTCAGGAGTGAAGCTGCTCTCTGCTGGACTAGGGAATCCACACTGTCAACTAGAGACACTGAGGTCAGTACTTAGAAACATTGTTACTGTTACTGAGACCAAAAGGTCTGTCAGAAAACAATCCATCCTCAGTTTTTTGGAACAGTTTTTAAATATATAGTATACTGCAATATTGACTGACCATATATTGTTGAGTCAGAATATCCACAGGGGCCCATTCCTTCAGAAAATATACCTTAATTTAAGAAACACCTTAGTTTCTCCAATCCATCTATCTTATATAACAAGACTGTCCCTTTTAGAATAACGTGTCCATTAGATATTTTGTATTGCTCAATAATGTTACCAAATAAATGTTATATTTTGATGTGCTTTACCCTACCTCTGTTCTCTGCAGGATGTCATTCTGTAGAGTCACAGAGGAAGGCTGTGCTTCTCTGGCTTCAGCTCTGGGGTCAAACCCCTCCCACCTGAGAGAACTGGACCTGAGCTTCAATCACCCAGGAGACTCTGGAGTGAAGCTGCTCTCTGCTAGACTGGAGGATCCACACTGTAGACTGGAGAAACTCAAGTTAGTACAGTTACTGTGGAAACCATACATTTCTAGTGCCTTTCTTTCCCATTTATACCACCTCCTTTGAGTTCTGACCAAAACAGAATGCCAAACAGTCTTGTAACTGATTGATTGAATATTGCATTTGTCTTATTATTCTGAGAACAGCCAGGTATGGATATGGTGTAGAGCTCTTAATTTGTCACCTTTTTGGACTAGACTAGACTTCATACAGTCTGGACTAGACTACACTTCATACAGGCTGGACTAGACTACACTTCATACAGGCTGGACTAGACTACACTTCATACAGGCTGGACTAGACTACACTTCATACATGCTGGACTAGACTTCATACAGTCTGGACTACACTTCATACAGGCTGGACTAGACTAGACTTCATACAGGCTGGACTAGACTAGACTTCATACAGGCTGGACTACACTCCATACAGGCTGGACTAGACTACACTTCACACAGGCTGGACTAGACTAGACTTCATACAGGCTGGACTAGACTAGACTTCATACAGGCTGGACTAGACTAGACTTCATACAGGCTGGACTAGACTAGACTTCATACAGGCTGGACTAGACTAGACTTCATACAGGCTGGACTAGACTAGACTTCATACAGGCTGGACTAGACTAGACTTCATACAGGCTGGACTAGACTAGACTTCATACAGGCTGGACTAGACTTCATACAGGCTGGACTAGACTTCATACAGGCTGGACTAGACTTCATACAGGCTGGACTAGACTTCATACAGGCTGGACTAGACTTCATACAGGCTGGACTAGACTTCATACAGGCTGGACTAGACTTCATACAGGCTGGACTAGCCTTCATACAGGCTGGACTAGCCTTCATACAGGCTGGACTAGACTACACTTCATACAGGCTGGACTAGACTACACTTCATACAGGCTGGACTAGACTACAATTTACACAGGCTGGACTAGACTACACTTCACACAGGCTGGACTAGACTACAGTTCACACAGGCTGGACTAGACTACACTTCATACAGGTTTGAATAGACTACAATCCATACAGGCTGGACTAGACTGCACTCCATACAGGCTGGACTAGACTACACTCCATACAGGCTGGACTAGACTACACTTCATACAGGCTGGACTAGACTACACTTCGTACAGGCTGGACTAGACTACACTTCATACAGGCTGGACTAGACTACACTTCATACATGCCGGACTATACTACACTTCATACAGGCTGGACTAGACTATACTTCATACAGGGTGGACTAGACTACACTCCATACAGGCTGGACTAGACTACACTCCATACAGGCTGGACTAGACTACACTCCATACAGGCTGGACTAGACTACACTTCACACAGGCTGGACTAGCCTTCATACAGGCTGGACTAGACTACACTTCATACAGGCTGGACTAGACTACACTTCATACAGGCTGGACTAGACTACAATTTACACAGGCTGGACTAGACTACACTTCACACAGGCTGGACTAGACTACAGTTCACACAGGCTGGACTAGACTACACTTCATACAGGTTTGAATAGACTACACTCCATACAGGCTGGACTAGACTGCACTCCATACAGGCTGGACTAGACTACACTCCATACAGGCTGGACTAGACTACACTTCATACAGGCTGGACTAGACTACACTTCATACATGCTGGACTAGACTACACTTCATACAGGCTGGACTAGACTACACTTCGTACAGGCTGGACTAGACTACACTTCGTACAGGCTGGACCAGACTACACTTCATACATGCTGGACTAGACTACACTTCATACAGGCTGGACTAGACTACACTTCATACAGGCTGGACTAGACTACACTTCATACAGGCTGGACTAGACTACACTTCATACAGGCTGGACTAGACTACACTTCATACATGCTGGACTAGACTTCATACAGTCTGGACTACACTTCATACAGGCTGGACTAGACTAGACTTCATACAGTCTGGACTAGACTTCATACAGGCTGGACTAGACTAGACTTCATACAGGCTGGACTACACTCCATACAGGCTGGACTAGACTACACTTCACACAGGCTGGACTAGACTAGACTTCATACAGGCTGGACTAGACTAGACTTCATACAGGCTGGACTAGACTAGACTTCATACAGGCTGGACTAGACTAGACTTCATACAGGCTGGACTAGACTTCATACAGGCTGGACTAGACTTCATACAGGCTGGACTAGACTTCATACAGGCTGGACTAGACTAGACTTCATACAGGCTGGACTAGACTTCATACAGGCTGGACTAGACTTCATACAGGCTGGACTAGACTTCATACAGTCTGGACTACACTTCATACAGGCTGGACTAGACTAGACTTCATACAGGCTGGACTAGACTTCATACAGGCTGGACTAGACTTCATACAGGCTGGACTAGACTTCATACAGGCTGGACTAGCCTTCATACAGGCTGGACTAGCCTTCATACAGGCTGGACTAGACTAGCCTTCATACAGGCTGGACTAGACTACACTTCATACAGGCTGGACTAGACTACACTTCATACAGGCTGGACTAGACTACAATTTACACAGGCTGGACTAGACTACACTTCACACAGGCTGGACTAGACTACACTTCATACAGGTTTGAATAGACTACACTCCATACAGGCTGGACTAGACTGCACTCCATACAGGCTGGACTAGACTACACTCCATACAGGCTGGACTAGACTACACTTCATACAGGCTGGACTAGACTACACTTCGTACAGGCTGGACTAGACTACACTTCATACAGGCTGGACCAGACTACACTTCATACAGGCTGGACTAGACTACACTTCATACAGGCTGGACTAGACTACACTTCATACAGGCTGGACTAGACTACACTTCATACAGGCTGGACTATACTACACTCCATACAGGCTGGACTAGACTACACTCCATACAGGCTGGACTAGACTACACTCCATACAGGCTGGACTAGACTACACTCCATACAGGCTGGACTAGACTACACTTCACACAGGCTGGACTAGACTACACTTCATACAGGCTGGACTAGACTACACTTCATACAGGCTGGACTAGACTACACTTCACACAGACTGGACTAGACTAGACTTCACACAGGCTGGACTAGACTACACTCCATACAGGCTGGACTAGACTACACTCCATACAGGCTGGACTAGACTACACTTCACACAGGCTGGACTAGACTACACTTCACACAGGCTTGACTAGACTACACTCCATACAGGCTGGACTAGACTAGACTACACTCCATACAGGCTGGACTAGACTACACTCCATACAGGCTGGACTAGACTACACTCCATACAGGCTGGACTAGACTACACTTCACACAGGCTGGACTAGACTACACTTCATACAGGCTGGACTAGACTACACTTCATACAGGCTGGACTAGACTACACTTCATACAGGCTGGACTAGACTACACTTCATACAGACTGGACTAGACTAGACTTCACACAGGCTGGACTAGATTACACTCCATACAGGCTGGACTAGACTACACTTCACACAGGCTTGACTAGACTACACTACACTCCATACAGGCTGGACTAGACTAGACTACACTTCATACAGGCTGGACTAGACTAGACTACACTTCATACAGGCTGGACTAGACTAGACTACATTTCATACAGGCTGTGTGTCATTCACTCTGTCTGTTCCTCTGTCTCTCCCACAGTGTGGAACATAATGAAGAAATTTGGGTAAAACCACAGCTGATAAAGAAATGTAAGTGTGATAAAGAACTGGAATAGAACTTTATGAAATATGATTATTCTATTCAATTCTCTTTTATTATACGATTTTTTAAAAACATTTATAAATCACACATTGTTTTTTAATCTTTATTTTTGAGAGGCTATTTTCAGATTTAATTGAACACCATATCAGCAGCATAGGTTTGATTCTGGCCTACTGCTCTTTGACACAACCTCTCTCTATCTTTACCAACTGTCATTCTCTTCCTGGTCCAAAAATCCTATAGGATTTCAATACAGAAATCTTCCAATAGAATATTCTATCAGATTTTGGAACCTATCCTATAGGACTTGTTCCAACATCTGATAGGATTCTTGTATAGGAATCATATAGGATACTATAAGATCAAATCCTATAGGATAGAATCCCATAGGAGTCCAAAGGACTGGTTCCAAAATATGATAGGATTGTATTACTCCCATATTGTGGTGGTGTGTTGAACAGGTTGAGAACCTCAGGGAATTACTATTGGTGTGTCAGTTTACTGGTCTTGATTGCCGTTTAACATCTATGTGCAGATTTCTGTGCCATATTTAGCTGTGAGATTGTCCAATAAAGCTACATATTAGAATGTTTAAGATTATTTCTGTTAATTTCCTGTACGTGGACAGTATGTGATACTACATTACACAACCTCATGATTTGACCACTTCAAATTGAGGGTAATTACACAACCTTTTTACTTCAGATTAGTATAAATGTTTATAGTAATCACATTGACAAAATTGATTGCTTAAAACAGATCAATATCATTGGTTTTGTCATACTCGCTAGCGGTTTTAGGACTTCTACTATGAAACTCAAATGACAGGGAAAAATTGGGGTGCTATCTGTATAAAAGTCACTGGCCTCACAACAAATACATGGGCTTGCGAGTCAAATTATAACTAAAATAACAGCCAACCCTTGTCACTGTTGATATTCTATGGAGGGTTGTGATTCGTTGAAGTTAAATAACAAAGCAACTGATTTGTTTCCTGCCCCGTTTCGGCAGCCTCTGAAAACTTCGACCTTATAGAATTTAGAGGACTGTCTTCAGCAAATTCTCTTCTAATCAGTGATATACAAATTATTCTCAGATTCACTGTAGCCTTTGAATAATGTTAGTTTTAACAGCGCATACATGTTTTCCCCCGCTCTAATGATTCCAAATTGAAATCGACATGAATGATTAACAAAATAGTGTTGTGTTTAGCTTTCTGCGTTGGCGACCCACTTGAAACAAAATGCAACAATCCACAATGTAGCTGGCTGTCTGTGTGTCTATGTACGCTGCTGACTCAACACTATACACTTCGGCTGCAACAATAAAATAAATAACTGAGACACTTAACATAGATTTCTAGTCAGTTTTATAATGTGTAACTAGCAATAGACTGGTGCTAAATGATCTCAAACTAAAAGCATCATTTTTGGGACAAATCACTCGCTCAACGCTAAACCTCGTTTGGATTCATTATTGAATAATGTGTTTATTGAGCAAGTTGAGGAGACTAAACCGCTCGGTGTCACCCTAGATAGCAAGCTGTCATGGTCAAAACATAGACTCAATGGTTGCTAAAATGGGAATTGGTCTGTCCATGATAGGGCGTTGCTCTGTCTTGACTTCTCAGTTGACCAGACATGTCCTACAGGCCCTATTTTAGTCGCACCTGGACTACTGCCCAGCTGTGTGGTCATGTCCTACAGGCCCTAGTTTAGTTGCACCTGGACTACTGCCCAGCTGTGTGGTCATGTCCTACAGGCCCTAGTTTAGTCGCACCTGGACTACTGCCCAGCTGTGTGGTCATGTCCTACAGGCCCTAGTTTAGTCGCACCTGGACTACTGCCCAGCTGTGTGGTCATGTCCTACAGGCCCTAGTTTAGTTGCACCTGGACTACTGCCCAGCTGTGTGGTCATGTCCTACCGGCCCTAGTTTGGTTGCACCTGGACTACTGCCCAGCTGTGTGGTCATGTCCTACAGGCCCTAGTTTAGTCGCACCTGGACTACTGCCCAACTGTGTGGTCATGTCCTACAGGCCCTAGTTTAGTTGCACCTGGACTACTGCCCAGCTGTGTGGTCATGTCCTACAGGCCCTAGTTTAGTTGCACCTGGACTACTGCCCAGCTGTGTGGTCATGTCCTACAGGCCCTGGTTTAGTCGCACCTGGACTACTGCCCAGCTGTGTGGTCATGTCCTACAGGCCCTAGTTTAGTTGCACCTGGACTACTGCCCAGCTGTGTGGTCATGTCCTACAGGCCCTAGTTTAGTTGCACCTGGACTACTGCCCAGCTGTGTGGTCATGTCCTACAGGCCCTAGTTTAGTCGCACCTGGACTACTGCCCAGCTGTGTGGTCATGTCCTACAGGCCCTAGTTTAGTCGCACCTGGACTACTGCCCAGCTGTGTGGTCATGTCCTACAGGCCCTAGTTTAGTCGCACCTGGACTACTGCCCAGCTGTGTGGTCATGTGCGGCAGAGAAGGACATAGGTCAATTGCAGTTGGTCCAGAACAAAGCAGCACATATCACACTTTGATGCACACGGAGAGAACGTGTCAGTAACTTGCATGTCAGTCTCTCCTGGCTCAAAGAGGAGGATGGATTGACTGCATCACTATGGGTCGTTGTGAGAGGTGTTGACGTGTTGAAGGTACCCAACTGTCTGTTCAAGCAGTTGGCCCACAGATCAGACACTCATCAGTACAACACTAGACATGTAACCAGAGGTCTCTTCACAGTTCCAGGTCCAGAACAGAGGCTGGGAAACACACAGTATTAAATAGAGCCATGACTACATGGAACTCTTTGCCACCCTTTAAACAAAAGAACACCTTACTGCACAAAGGGGACTGTGAAGAGACACAGCCATTTTATATATCTTGTATTGTAATTTGCACTGTGCTAAGTATTAGACCTAGATATTGTGTGTATGTACTGATATGTAGGCTATGCTTGACGTTTTAAATGTGTGTAGTTCAGTCCTTGACTAATAATGTCCTGTACTATGTATTATGTCATGTTTCATTTGGATCTCAGGAAGAGTAGCTGGTGCTTTTACAGCGGCTAATGGGGATCCTGATTAAATACCAAAATACCTAAAAAACTGTTGCAAAGATAATGTTAGAAAACCAGAGATTCTCTGCACAGCCACAGGCGGCGAGCTGAACTTGGTAGTTAATTAACACTGCAAGCCTGTGGTAGCTGTGATGTCATCAGTCATTCTTAAAAGGGACAATAGGATTCTTTTTGATTCCCAATAAGAAAAAAGTAGTCCAATAGGATTCTGATAAAGGTGTCCAAAATCCTATAGTATTGTGAGAATCCAATAGGATTCTATAGGAAAAGTCACTATTCCTAAAGGATATTTTGACTAGGGCTTTCACTGTCCATTCAATAACATCTGAAAATACTCCTTAAAAAACACAATGTGTGAAAGAATTTAGAGAAAGTTTACTAAACATATAGTAGTATTGAGACATTAGATATAATTTGTTTTCAGCACAAACACTGGTCTAATCCAGCCAACTCTCTCCTAAACCTCTCCTCCTGTCTGCAGATGCCTGTGATCTCACACTGGACCCAAACACAGCACACAGAAACCTCTCTCTGTCTGAGGGGAACAGAAGGGTGGAGAGGGTTAAAGAGGAGCAGCCGTATCCTGATCACCCAGAGAGATTTGATTTTGTTCCCCAGGTGCTGTGTAGAGAGGGTCTGACTGGGCGCTGTTACTGGGAGGTCGAGTGGAGCGGGCTGGCTGACATAGGAGTGACATATAAAGGCAACAGCAGAAAAGGAGACGGTTCTTTCTGTGACTTTGGATACAATAACAAGTCCTGGCGTCTGGCCTGCCGTGGGAATCATTACATTGCTCTCCACAATAATGAATATACTACTATACCTGCACCACACCTCATCAACCCTCCTCAACCCCAGGGAGACCTGTCCTCCTCCGCTCCACACCTCATCAACCCTCCTCAACCCCAGGGAGACCTGTTCTCCTCCACTCCACACCTCATCAACCCTCCTCAACCCCAGGGAGACCTGTCCTCCTCCCCTCCACGCCCCAGAGTAGGAGTGTTTCTGGACTGGCCGACCGGCACTCTGTCGTTCTACAAGGTCTACTGTGGCTTGATGACCCACCTGTACACATTCCAGACCATATTCACAGAGCCCCTCTATCCCACTTTTGGGCTTCAGCATCCTCACACCTCTGTGTCCCTCGGGTTTGCCAGCAATCCTGTATCATCTGAGGTAGACAACGTTTAAAATATTATTATAGATATTCTCCTCACTATATTTTCTGTTATGAATTTAAATTGAAGAAGCTATTGATCAAATAATCGTTAAATAATTAATTCAGAGTTGATAAAGGCTGTGTTCGAGCTCATTAAATCTGTTTTGTATTGTTAGTAAATTGTGACTCACTGACTGATCTACAAACAATAATAGTTTGTAGATTAAACTAGTTTTTAATCTATTTTTTGTAGATCAGTGATTTGAAGATCAGTCAGTCGGCAGTCGATGATGCTGTCAATGTCAAACAAACTATATTAAGCAATGAAGTAAAACTAATTGTGACTTCAGGCTTTGACTGATTTGATGTTCCACCCTGACGTATTGGTATATCATCCAATGAGATATGAGCAAAGGCGGGCTTATAATAGATGACTGTACCAAGTATGTACAGGGGCGGCAGCCTAGTGGTTAGAGCGTTGGGCCAGTAACCGAAAGGTTGCTAGCTCGAATCCCCAAGCTGACAAGGTAAAAATCTATGATTCTGCCCCTGAACAAGGCAGTTAACACACTGTTCCTAGGCCGTCACTGTAAATAAGAATTTGTTCTTAACTGACTTGCCGAGTTAATTAAAGATAAAAAGTGAAGTATATGATATCCATCCTTTATCATGAGAGTCATAAATGAGCTGGGCTACTATTCCTTTTCATTAGAGGCATTTCCACTTGATGAATGAAATACATCTTTTACTCTGTTTGAATACATTCAAATTCAGTTGTAACATCTTTTGTCTTATGATCTTTTAAATCAGAGACCAGGATTGGTTCGTGGAAAGTTGTAAAATGGCTCTCTATTTGCCCTTTGCGTGTAGACTAGACACCAATACAAGACTACCACTGAAGAACACCATTGGCATTGTTCTCAGCTAATTTGCATGCCGCTGTCAGTCACTGAATCGTTAGGCTCTGCGGGGTCGTCAACAACCAGAGGTCTGGTTTTCAGAGGAAATGGAAGAGAGAGCCTGTGACAAGGGAGAGACTTTTATTCTTGTCAAGACCAAAATGTGGGTTATCTAGTTTCAGGCATTAATTTTACCTCTGCTATGTCAGGTCACTGAATAGTAATGAGAAAAGGGAGGAGCCAACTGTCAAATCCTGGAGAAATTGGGGGTGGAGACTATTCAGTTAATCAAATATATTTATGATTTCTGCACGTCTAAATTGTGTGGAGAAAGGCACAAATAATGTTATTCATAATAATTATCATAAGAATACTTCCAGAACCACCATGAGGACACTTTAATGATTACCATGTAGCACAGGAGGTTGGTGGCACCTTTATTGGGGAGGACAGGCTTGTGGTAATGGCTGGAGTGGAATTAGTGGAATGGTATCAAATACATCAAACACATGTTTACCAGGTGTTTGATGCCATTCCATTCGCTCCCTTTTGGCCATTATTATGAGCCGTCCTCCCCTCAGCAGCCTCCACTGCCGTGTACTGTATATAATACATTTCTGTATAGAATCTTGATTAAATATGATACACAACATGTATTAACTTTTTATTTACAAGATAAAACATTTTTGCTTCATTGAATTAATGTTTAACTTTGTTTGAATGTATTCATGAAAATGGTGTTCAGACTACTAATTCTGTGTCTATGTTCAGGCCACCCGCTGTCCAGATGAGATCCTGAAAATGGCAGAAATATGCAGAGAAGAAGATGGAAAAGAGGAAGATGATGATGAAGAAAAATACAACAGAGAAGCGTGTATGTAATCAGTCCAAAGGGTTGTGATAGTGTCTACTGAAGTATCACCAGCTTTATAACTTTTAATGTTATGATATGTTCCTCCACTGCCTGAAGAAGATTCGGAATGAGGGTCACACTGACAATGACATACTTACACTTTCTCTGTGCAGATTCTCTGGAATACAGTGATCCAACCTTGCCAAAACAGAAAGGATCATCCATTCCCTTGCCACGCTCTCACAGTTGGCCTTTTTCTAGTGAGGGAACAAAGGAAGAGGAGAGCGAGGACAGTGTCCGAGGACTTCTGTCTGACAGCTTACCTGATGCCATGGAGAATTTAAACTTTACAGAGATTAGAAGAGTCAACCAAGGCCTGTGTACTACTGACCCTCCCACGGTAAGACCTTTGCTGTAAAGAAAGCAAGAAATACCAGTTTATTTGTTTATATTCAACTACTGTTCAAACTATAACACATTTTATTGTCTTTACATTGTAGACGGTACCCAATCACTTTGAACCTGAAATCTATAGTCATGAGGGCAAGGGAGCATACCGGTAATGTTTTTTCCTCAATAATAGTTTCTAAGGGCAATGCCTCATTTAAAAAAATCTAATACAGGAAATATAATTAAAATGTCATTCTTCACCATTGTTTCCTCTAGGTTCCAGTGCCCCAGTGCAGGTCTGTTCCAGTGTAGTATAACAGGCCTGGTGTTTAGGATGGAGGGAGAGGGAGAGGTGCTCTATAGGACAGTCCACTGGGACAGGAGGCTTCTATCCCAGAGTGGCAAGAGACCTGCAGGACCCCTGTTCAACATCGACTGCCCTCAGAAGTCTGTCTATCAACTATACCTCCCACACTGTCAGATTCATTCTTGTGAGTAATCATTTCAAGCAATGTTCATTAATGAAAGATGTTGTAGCTCAGACACACAGGTAGAATTGTCAAACGTTGGCCTGCCAACAGCACTTAGCACCTACGAACAGTCAATCTCTTTTGTGTTCACATAGCAAAGACCTTGAAGTTGTTAGCCACTCGGCGTTAAAATACTCCAAACCAGGTGGCAGTAGTATTGTTTGGCAATGCATGTTGGTGTGTGTTGCTTAGTTTATGGTCTAGATTAACCTCGCTCCCCTTTTGTAGGACCGCGGATCAATTCCCCCCTTATATATATATATATATATAGTTGAAGTCGGAAGTTTACATACACCTTAGCCAAATACATTTAAACTCAGTTTCACAATTCCTGACATTTAATCCTAGTAAAAAATCACTGTCAGTTAGGATCACCACTTTATTTTAAGAATGTGAAATAATAGTAGAGAGAATGATTTATTTCAGCAGGATTGAGGTCAGGGCTTTGTGATGGCCACTCCAATACCTTGACTTTGTTGTCCTTAAGCCATTTTGCCACAACTTTGGAAGTATGCTTGGGGTCATTGTCCATTTGGAGGACCCATTTGTAACCAAGCTTTCACTTCCTGACTGATGTCTTGAGATGTTGCTTCAATATATCCACATCATTTTCCTCCTGATGATGCCATCTATTTTGGGAAGTGCACCAGTCCTTCCTGCAGCTGTCCTTCCTGCACCCCCACAACATGATGCTGCCACCCTCGTGCTTCACGGTTGGGATGGTGTTCTTCGGCTTGCAAGCCTCCCCCTTTTTCCTCCAAAAATAACTATGGTCATTATGGCCAAACAGTTCTATTTTTGTTTCATCAGACCAGAGGACAAAAAGTACGATCTTTGTCCCCATGTGCAGTTGCAAACTGTAATCTGGCTTTTTATGGCAGTTTTTGAGCAATGTCTTCTTCCTTGCTGAGCGACCTTTCAGGTTATGTCGATATAGGACTTGTTTTAATGTGGATGGCCTGGAGATAGAAGCTGTTTTTCAGTCTCTCGGTCCCAGCTTTGATGCACCTGTACTGACCTTGCCTTCTGGACGATAGCGGAGTGAACAGGCCGTGGCTCGGGTAGCTGAGGTCCTTGATGATCTTCTTGGCCTTCCTTTGACACCGGGCACTGTAGATGTCCTGGCAGTGTGCCTTGTCTGTGATGTGCATACGTTGTCAGTAATGTTATCATTGTGGAACTTAAAGCTTTTTACCCTCTCCTCTGCGGCCCAGTCGATGTGGGCCTGCTCCCTTTGCTGTCTCCTGAAGTCCACGATCAGCTCCTTCATTTTGTTGATGTTGAGGGAGAGGTTATTTTCCTGGCACCACTCCGCTTGGACCCTCACCTCCCAGGGCCACAAGCTTAGTTATGGTGTTGAAGGCTGAGGTGAACAGCACTCTTATAAAGGTATTTCTCTTGTTCAGATGGGATAGGACAGTGTGTATTGCGATGGCGATTGCGTCAACTGTGAATCTGTTGGGGTGTTATGCAATTTGTAGTGGGTCAAGGGTGTCAAACTCATTCCACAGAGTGTCTGCAGGTTTTTTTCCTTTCAATGAAGACCTAGACAACCAGGTGAGGGAGAGTTCCTTACTAATTAGTGACCTTTATTCATCAATCAAGTAGAAGGGAGGAGCAAAAACCTGCAGACACTTGGCCCTCCGTGGAATGACTTTGACACATGTGGTCTAGGGTATCGGGTAAGGTGGAGGTGATATGATCCTTAACTAGCCTCTCAAAGAACTTCTATCGCGCTACGGGGCGATAGTCACTTAGTTCCGTTACCTTTGCTTTCTTGGGTACAGGAACAAATGGTGGACATCTTGAATCTTACGCTGCTGCTACTCTCTGTTTATTATCTATGCATAGTCACTTTACCTCTACCTACATGTACATATTACCTCAATTACCTTGACTAACCGGTGCCCCCGCACCTTGACTCTGTACCGGTACCACCTGTATATAGCCTCCACATTGACTCTGTACCAGTACCCCCTGTATATAGCCTCCACATTGACTCTGTACCAGTACCCCCTGTATATAGCCTCCACATTGACTCTGTACCAGTACCCCCTGTATATAGCCTCCACATTAACTCTGTACCGGTACCCCCTGTATATAGCCTCCACATTGTACCAGTACCCCCTGTATATAGCCTCCACATTGACTCTGTACTGGTACCCCCTGTATATAGCTTCCACATTGACTCTGTACCGGTACCCCCTGTATATAACCTCCACATTGACTCTGTACCGATACCTCCTGTATTTAGCCTCGCTATTGTTATTTTATTGCTGCTCTTTAATTATTTATTTATTTTTACAATTTTGACTTATCTTTTTTTGACTTAACACTTATGTTTCTTAATCCAGCCACCGTGTACCCCCTGTATATAGCCTCCACATTGACTCTGTACCGGTACCCTCTGTATATAGCCTCCACATTGACTCTGTACCGGTACCCCCTGTATATAGCCTCCACATTGACTCTGTACCGGTACCCCCTGTATATAGCCTCCACATTGACTCTGTACCGGTACCCCCTGTATATAGCCTCCACATTGACTCTGTACCGGTACCCCCTGTATATAGCCTCCACATTGACTCTGTACCGGTACCCTCTGTATATAGCCTCCACATTGACTCTGTACCGGTACCCCCTGTATATAGCCTCCACATTGACTCTGTACTGGTACCCCCTGTATATAGCTTCCACATTGACTCTGTACCGGTACCCCCTGTATATAACCTCCACATTGACTCTGTACCGATACCTCCTGTATTTAGCCTCGCTATTGTTATTTTATTGCTGCTCTTTAATTATTTATTTATTTTTACAATTTTGACTTATCTTTTTTTGACTTAACACTTATGTTTCTTAATCCAGCCACCGTGTCAGATTTCAAAAAGGCTTCACGGCGAAAGAAAACCATGTGATAATCTGAGGACAGCGCCCAGCATACCAACACATGAAAATCAGAATTCAACCCATAGGCGTGACACAAAAGTCAGAAATAATGATATAATTCATGCCTTACCTTTGAAGAAATCCTTCTGTTGGCACTCCAATATGTCCCATAAACATCACACATGGTCCTTTTGTTCGATTAATTCCATCGTTATATCTCAAAAAATGTCCATTTATTTGTTAAGTTACCTGTAATCTTGATCCAAACATTTCAAACAACTTTCCTAATAAAACTTTAGGATTTTTAAACGTAAATAATTGATCAAATTTAAGACGGACTATACCGTGTTCAATAGAGGATAAAATGAAAGTGGAGCGAGTTTCCGGTCACGCGCACCAAACCAAACAATCCACCTGTCTTGAGCCTCAGAAAGGAAATGGCTACTTCTTCACCACTCAAAGGAAAAACATCAACCAATTTCTAAAGACTGTTGACATCTAGTGGAAGCCGTAGGAACTGCAAGCATATTTCTATTAAAACGGGCTTGCCATAGAAACCTAATAGAAAACAGATTGAAAATTCCCTGGATGGATTGTACTCAGGGTTTTGCCAGCCAAATCAGTTCTGTTATACTCACAGACATTATTCAAACAGTTTTAGAAACTTTAGAGTGTTTAGTGTTTTCTATCCAAATCTACCAATTATATGCATATGCTAGCTTCTGGGCCTGAGTAGCAAGCAGTTTACTTTGGGCACATTTTCATCCGGACGTAAAAATAGTGCCCCCAATCCTAAATAAGTTTTAAACTGCATTGTAGGTTAAGGGCTTGTAAGTAAGCATTTCACTGTAAGGTTTACACCTGTTGTATTTGGCGCATGTGACAAATACAATTTGATTTGACAACAGACTGTGATAGGGAGGGATTTTAATACGTCCATCAACACTCCAGCCAGCTGGTCTACTGACATTTTGCCTGTTTCATTGCCTTACGGAGCTGGACTGTTTGTACTCGTCCATGTTCCCAGGCACCTTGCCTTGGTTAAATGCTGTGTTTTGCGCTTTTAATTTCACCTTTATTTAACCAGGTAGGCTAGTTGAGAACAAGTTCTCATTTACAACTGCGACCTGGCCAAGATAAAGCACAGCAGTTCGACACATACAACAACACAGAGTTACACATGGAGTAAACAAACATACAGTCAATAATACAGTAGAAAAAGTCTATGTAGAGTGTGTGCAAATGAGGTAAGATAAGGGAGGTAAGGCAATAAATAGGGCCTGGTGGTGAAGTAATTACAATATAGCAGTTAAACACTGGAATGGTAGATGTGCAGAAGATGAATGTGCAAGTAGAGATACTGGGGTGCAAAGGAGCAAGATAAATAAATACAGTATGGGGATGAGGTAGTTGGATGGGCTGTATACAGATGGGCTATGTACTGTAAGGTTTACACCTGTTGTATTCGGCGCATATGACAACAGACTGGGATAGGGAGGGATTTGAATATGTCCGTCAATACTCCAGCCAGCTGGTCTGCACATGCTCTGAGTAATGCTGCTATCTATCCACAGTTCTGCCATCTGTCCAAGTTCTGATCGCCACAGTGGGAACAACATATTCTATGCACTTCCTGATAAACTCAGTCACCAAGCAGTGTATATGTCAATGTTATTCTTAGAGGCAACCTGGAACATATCCCTGTTACATTCCCCAGCAAGAAAACCCAAATGTCGCTCAAACAGAAGGGGGAACTAACAAAGAGTCACTGACAACAACCAAAACAAAACAGCTGGGGTTCTAGGAGGGGTTCTGAAAGACACTCATGGGGGTGTCCACTGAAAGTTGACTGATAACAGCAACTGGAACCTAAAAGACACCCACCATGAGCACCCACTAAATTTGCCCAAGAAGAGGCGAACAAAAGAAAAACCCACATCAAACTTAAAGACACGAAGCAAACCAAAAAGTGGATTAAAATGAAAACAGGAAAGAGCAGATAAAAGATTGTTTGTCTAGAAATCAAAATAGGCATCGCCAACTAAATGTGTTAACCCTCCACAACTAGAGCACTGGGCCAGCCATTCTTAAATAGCACCTGGGCCAACACAGGTGAAACCCCTTCACACTAACGAGATGGCAACCAGCACAGGTGTAACACATACTGACTAACAAGGTGACACAAATCGGTGCGCCCTATGTGCTAACGTGCTAAAAGTCCAACCTCAAAACCTAAATGGAAAAACCAAAACCTAAAACAATCTTGAAGCATAGATTCCGATTGGTCACACCAACGTTGAACAATCCTTACTACGTGTTTAAGTTTCTGCCTATAAGGAAGGGAGGAGCAGAATGGAGGCGTGATCTTATTTGCCGTAGGGGGAGCCGGGGAAGGCCCTGACACTGACAGTCACTCAATTAGCGCATGTAAGCTAAAATCTTTTTGATTTGTAAGTTAGTCTAGCCAGCTATCTAAACTTGATCGAATTACTGACCGGGGCGCCCCCATTGATTTTGTTAGTCACTCTCACTCAAACTGCAAACATTTCTCTCCACATCATGGACAAATGTGTAGAATTGCAGCAAACTTGCTTTAATAGTAAAACATTTTCTCTATCCCCATTGCAAAATGTGTAGAATTGTAGCAAACTTGCTTTAAAACTACAACATTTTCTCTACGCCCCATTGCAAATTGTGTAGAATTGCAAATTAAATCTACAGCTTCTACCGGGTCGGCATGCTGAAGCTGCTGGTTTTGTTCTAGCGAGAGAAGGAACGGCCTCCCACTGTGATAAGTACCTACCGGCAATAAGATTTTCTGTGTGTTTCATGCTTTAGACTTCGCTAAACAAGATTACTCTGATCATTTGTTGCAATACCTTGTTTGTCATTGTTATCGTAGTAGTAGCCTATATCAGAGAAAGCTCAGAATGTTATCTTTCTTCAGGTGGTGGATGTGACTTCCTGTCTGTAGCCCATGTGACTGATGATGACATCATTGAGTTTCTCCCTCCCCATGAGATAACAGACACACATGTCATAATAAGCATCACTGGATTCTCTGCTTATGGTGATGTCACAGATGAGGATGCTCCCATCTCCCCCATACTTGCACATGTGTTGTTATTCTACCAACCACTTGGCAAGAGGTCCATCCTGAATGTGTTGTTGCTTCCCAGTAATGTTGTGAGAAAAGAGGTGAGCTGGAACCCTACAACCCTACAAACCCACTTCTATCTGGCTGGAATTCAATCAAATACACAATGGGGAATGTAATGGTGTTTTAGCATAACGGCAAAAAAAATGAGGAGAGTTGCAGCAACATGTTTGACTGAAATACATATTTTCACTTATTTAGTAGTTTGTTCCATTTTTTATTCTTGAGTTTCAGATATTGTTTTAACTTACATTCCCTGCAATCATTTAAATAATCAAGTGCATTTTTATTCCTATTGACGCACAATTTAACTGTATATTTTTGGTCCTTTTAAGGTGCGGGAGTTGATTGAAAGGGATGGAATAAGAGAAATTCTAACAACTTCTCTGTGTACACTTACCCCAAAGCAAGAATACACCCTCTCCACTAACCCTGCAGATGCACATCCAATACAACCAAATGTAAATCTGAGATATGTTTGAATAATACATTTGTTATTACTATGTAATGCATACTTTCATTCTCACTTATCATTTCACTGACTCGCAATGTCTCTATTTCAGAAATCAGTTTGTGAAATGTCCCTTTTTTTTGTTACAGCCAGCAAAATTTGTGGATTCCTATGAAAACTACGTCCCCACCTTTCAGTTGTTTATTAAACCTGTTGTTGAAGAAGTGAATCTTCTTCTGGAAGAAAATAAAGCTGATAAACTTGTATGGAACGGACTTATCTGGCTTCCAGGTAACATAAATTCTAAACTCAAATTCAATCAAATGAACTTGGATGGACCATGTGGACCACATAACTAACCCAAGATAGTTCATCTGTGTTGTTTACAGGGGGAGCAAGTTAAGCATAGTGGGAAGAACAAGTAAGGAGGTGGGCAGAGCCGAGCACGAGCTAGCGAGATCCTTTTGGTGCATTGTAGCATGTATTTGCACATTTCCGTCAGGGACCACCATCTCTGTTAAGTGTGTGTTTGTGCACAAACTCAATTCAACCTTGAACTCCTTCAAAAACATTTATTTTACTTTGTCAATTAGTCAAATATATAAAACGTAATGCACTGTGTTTGTAACAGATTTTCTTTTTGGGGACAGAAACATTTATTGAGATCAGATATTTAATCAATGAGAAAATGTGCAGAATATCAGGCCAGTTTCACCTTGATCCACCTTCTCCCACTACCTACAACTGGACTTCTTCTCTCACGACCATATTTGGTGGTGAGAACATTCTAAACGGATGCTTCAGCTTCATATCCCCTGTGACATGTCTGGGTTTCCCCTTCTGTCTGTATTCCCACAATATTTCATTAGGTTGTGGGAGCATTGTGTGGACATGACGAGATATGTTACCAAAACACAAAAACTGTCCAGTTAAAAACATTTGCCTGATTTTGCAAGTACGTTCCCGGAACATATTTTTTACGTTCTTTAAAAATTCATAAAACATTTCTTTAGGTTCTGGGAACATATGACGCTTCCCAAAACACTAAATCTGTCCAACAACTCTGATCTGAAGGTGCAAACCGCTGGCGGTCGGTTCCGTTTAAGATGAGGGAGAGCGAAACGTTTTGCAACAGAAACAGCAGAATGATCACCGGCCACACAGTTCACTTTCATAGCAGCCATACAAACAGCATCATTGCATCTATGCGCTCTCCTCCTTTCACATTTTCCCTTCACTTGTGGACTTCAGTAAACAACATCAGCTGAAAAACAGCAAAAAAATAATAATAACTCTCCAACTAAAGCCAAACCTTCATACCATAATCGCTACACACAGCCTACATCATTGTCACCATATTAGCTAACATCATAGTCAACATATTAGCTACTATAACTAAAGCGTTGGTAAACCCACAATCCAATCCATGTGTTCAATCATGCAATGCAGTGTACAGGAAGCAGTTTAGCAATTACATCGGTGGGCCCTTGCAAGAGTTAAAGTGTTGGATAGCCTTAGCTAGCTAGCTAACATAAATAGCATTCCTCTCTGTTTGAGTTAAGTTAAACTATTTCCTTTCTTTCTCTGAGTCAACTACTCACCAAACTTTATGCACTGCAGTACTAGATGCATTCTCTGATCCTTTGATTGGATGAACAACATGTAAGTTCATGCTGCAAGAGCTCTGATAGGTTGGAGGACGTCCTCCGGAAGTCGTCAGAATTACTGTGTAAGTCTATGGAACGGGGCGAGAACCATGAGACTCCTAGGTTTTGTCTTGAAGTCAATGTACCCAGAGGAGGACAGAAGCTAGCTGTCCTCCTGCTACACCAGGGTGCTACCCTAAAAGAGTGCTGCTGAGACTACTGTAGACCTTCATTGCAAAACAGTGTGTTTTAATCAATTATTTGGTGACGTGAATATATTTTGTATAGTTTTATCTAAAAAGGATAACTGTCCAAACAGATCTGCAAGGAAGGTGGATGCTTTTAAAAATACTATTGAATGAACAATATATATATGTTTAATTACTCATTAATCTATATGGTCCAAATAAGGATGATCCACACTTCTTTGAAAAATATTTATAACAATCTATCAAGCTCACAAGCAACATACGATCGATCCTATTATTATGGTGGGAGATTATAACACAGTTTTAAGTACTTCAATGCACCGTAAAGGAAATCACACTACAAACTATCACCCTCGTGCACTTAAGGAGATCACACTACAAACTATCACCCTCATGCACTTAAGGAGATCACACTACAAACTATCACCCTCATGCACTTAAGGAGATCACACTACAAACTATCACCCTCATGCACTTAAGGAGATCACAACTATCATGGACACATTAGAACTAGTGGATATATGGAGGCTTAAATACAGACCTAGTTAGATATACATGGAGGAGGCTTAATATCCTGACCTAGTGAGATATACACGGAGGAGGCTTAATATCCTGACCTAGTTAGATATACATGGAGGAGGCTTAATATCCTGACCTAGTTAGATATACATGGAGGAGGTTTAATATCCAGACCTAGTGAGATATACATGGAGGAGGTTTAATATCCAGACCTAGTGAGATATACATGGAGGAGGCTTAATATCCAGACCTAGTGAGATATACATGGAGGAGGTTTAATATCCAGACCTAGTGAGATATACATGGAGGAGGTTTAATATCCAGACCTAGTGAGATATACATGGAGGAGGCTTAATATCCAGAGCTAGTGAGATATACATGGAGGAGGCTTAATCAAGCTAGTCGTCTTGATTACTTCCTTGTATCCTTTGCGCTGGCACCAAAAGTAAAAACAAATTTGATTGGGAGCAGAATGCAGTCGGACCATAAAATAATTGTCATCCGCATTACTCTTACAGAATGTCCACGTGGACAAGAATATTGGAAATGTAGTCAAAGCCTACTGGATGACAACCTGTTTTTAACTAAGACAAAGGATTTCATAACTGACTTTTTCCGACATAATAGGTACAACAGATCCCCTTATTGTATGGGACACGTTTTAAATTAGGTCATGCAATTCAGTACTCATCTTTAAAACAAAAACAATTTTGGTCAAAAGAGTTCATATTAACAAAGGAAATAGAGGAAATTACAGTACAGATGTATAGCACTAAAAATGGTACCATTTGCAAACATTTCTAAAAACCAATTTTTGCTTTGTCATTATGGGGTATTGTTCGTAGATAGATGAGGTAAAAAACTAGAACAAGTCTGTAACATACTTTTTTTTAAAGTCAAGGGATCTGAATACCTTCCGAATGCACTGCGTATATACCCACTTTTTAATGATATTCATGGTCTGTCAAATTACAATTTGTTGAGGAGCATGTGTAATCAAGGTCTCTTTTTACCCACAGTTACACCACCAGGTGGCGCTACAGCAGGTAAATATTATTTCCTGTCTTCCCCAAGAGATTTAATTATGTTAGAGGAGAGTTCCCTAATATCATATTTTTACAGTAAACACAGTAATGTAGCTTTTTAGAATCCTAAAGATAGAAAGAAAACAGGTACTTAATGCTGAGTGAGTGTTGCACCTTTTTCCTTTTCAATTATGAAATAGTTGTTCGGTTGCACCTCGACTCCTGTGGTTAATCGCCTTCCACTTCTTTCCTAATTCAATTACAATTATTAAAGGTAGACTCAGCAAGATGGCATCATTACACACAACAGGGAACTTGTTGTTTACATACATCAACAAAAAGCAGAATTCTGATCTGTCAGGACTGTTTAGTTATGTTTCATATTATTATTTCTGTATTCAGGGACAAAAAATGTTCATTTTCTGCTGCTTGACATTCTGGAAGAGCTGGGCCGAGGCGACCTGAAGCGATTTCAGTGGTACCTGATTAAGGGTGTGGATGAATTTCCTTCCATCTCAGAGGGCCAGCTGGAGGATGCTGATAAGCTGGTCACAGTGGATAGGATGGTACAGAGCTACTGTGATGAGGGAGCTGTGAAGATCACACTGGAGATCCTGAGGAAGATGGGCCGGAACAACCTGGCTGAGGAGTTAAAGGGGAAGTTGACAAAACAGGTCTGAATGCCTTAATTCAATGAAATTAAGGATTTGATGAATGAATCGATTCGATAAATATGTTAATGTAGGGATAATGATGTGAAAATGTTAAACGCTTATAAAATACCTTTATATACTTATGCAGTGTATCCTACTATAAATCAAATCAAATGCTTATTCATCACGTGAACAGGATACAGCGGGTGTAAATGGCACAGGGAAATGCTTACTTGCCAGCTCCTACAGTTGAAGTCGGAAGTTTACATACACTTAGATTGTAGTCATTAAAACTCGTTTTACAACCACTCCACGTATTTGTTAATGTGATTAGCATGAGGTTGTAAGTAACAAGTACATTTCCCAGGATATTGTCACGCCCTAGCCTTAGTTATCTTTGTTTTCTTTATTATTTTAGTTAGGTCAGGGTGTGACATGGGGGATGTATGTGTTTTGTATTGTCTAGGGATTTTTGTATGTTTATGGGGCAGTGTTTAGTCTAGGTGTATGTATGTCTACGGTTGCCTGGATTGGTTCTCAATTAGAGACAGCTGTCTATCGTTGTCTCTGATTGGGAGCCATATTTAGGCAGCCATAGTCATTAGGTAGCTTGTGGGTGATTGTCTGTGTGTAAGTTGCCAGTGTCTGCACTTATTGTTTGCATAGCTTCACGGTCGTCTGTTTGTTGTTTTGATTAGTGTCTATAGTGTTTGTTTCGTTTTCGTCTTCTAATAAAAAGGAAGAATGTATTGTTATCACGCTGCGCCTTGGTCCTCTCTTTCACGTAACGACGATCGTGACAGATATAGACATATCTGGTATTGGCAGAAAACTTTAATTCTTGTTAATCTAACTGCACTGTCCAATTTACAGTAGCTATTACAGTGAAATAATACCATGCTATTGTTTGAGGAGAGTGCACAGTTATGAACTTGCAAATGTATTAATAAACCAAATAGGCACATTTTGGCAATCTTGATACAACATTTTTAACAGAAATTCAATTGTTTATTGGATCAATCTAAAACTTTACACATACACTGCTGCTATCTAGTGACCAAAATCTAAATTGCGCCTGGGCTGGAATAATAGATTATGGCTTTTCTCTTGCATTTCAAAGAGGATGGTACAAAAATACGCATGTTTTTTTCTTTGTATTATCTTTTACCAGATCTAATGTGTTATATTCTCCTACATTAATTCAACATTTCCACGAACTTCAAAGTGTTTCCTTTCAAATGGTATCAAGAATATGCATATCCTTGCTTCAGGTCCTGAGCACCAGGCAGTTAGATTTGGGTATGTCATTTTAGGTGAAAATTGAAAAAAAGATCCTTAAGATGTGTCAATGTGTGAAATGCCTACTTTGAAAGTTTTCTGGAAGCTGTTCTGTGCCATTTTCTCTACATTTCCACCCCCATGTGGGCCAACCCCGAGCAATTTGAGTTCCAGACAATGAGATTCAGCCTCACCATTTGACTGACAACTAGCAAGAATCACACAAAGCAGAGAGAGAGAGGGAGAGCAATGACGTGGTGCACATATCTGCACATATGTGAGGTATTATGACATTTTTGGGGACCACTTCTGGCCCTGGGGCCTACTTTCAGAACTACTGGCTGAAAAGTATACAAAAGTACCGGAGAATCCCTTTAACTGTCTTGAATTAGCTTCATGTCTCAGGTGAAGTCACTGCTCAGGGACTTTGCTTTTTAATGGTTGAATAAGGGACATATGTTTTATATCATTGTATATACAGTTGAAGTCGGAAGTTTACATGCACCCTAGCCAAATACATTTAAACTCAGTTTTTCACAATTCCTGACATTTAATCCTAGTAACAATTCCCTGTTTTAGGTCAGTTAGGATCTCCACTTAATTTTAAGAATGTGAAATGTCAGAATAATAGTGTAGAGAGAGATTTTTTTCAGCTTTTATTTCTTTCATCACATTCCCAGTGGGTCAGAAGTTTACATACACTCAATTAGTATTTGGTAGCATTGCCTTTAAGTTGTTTAACTTGGGTCAAACGTTTCGGGTAGCCTTCCACAAGCTTCCCACAATAAGTTTGATGAATTTTGGCCCATTCCTCCTGACAGAGCTGGTTTAACTGAGTCATTGTCCATTTGGAAGACCCATTTGCGACCAAGCTTTAACTTCCTGACTGATGTCTTGAGATGTTGCTTCAATATACCCACATAATTTTACTTTCTCATGATGCCATCTATTTTGTGAAGTGCACCAGTCCCTCCTGCAGCAAAGCACCCCCACAACATGATGCTGCCACCCTCGTGCTTCACGGTTGGAATGGTGTTCTTCGGTTTGCAAGCATCCCCCTTTTTCCTCCAAACATAACGATGGTCATTATGGCCAAACAGTTCTAATTTTGTTTCATCAGGCCAGAGGACATTTCTCCAAAAAGTATGATCTTTGTCCCCATGTTCAGTTGCAAACCGTAGTCTGGCTTTTTTATGGCGGTTTTGGAGCAGTGGCTTCTGCCTTGCTGAGCGGCCTTTCAGGTTATGTTGATTTAGGACAAATTTTACTGTGGATATAGATACTTTTGTACCTGTTTCCTCCAGCATCTTCACAAGGTCCTTTGCTGTTGTTCTGGGATTGATTTGCATTTTTTGCACCAAAGTACATTCATCTCTAGGAGACAGAAAGCGTCTCCTTCTTGAGCGGTATGACGGCTGCGTGGTCCCATGGTGTTTATACTTGCGTACTATTGTTTGTACAGATGAACGTGGTACCTTCAGGCGTTTGTAAATTGCTCCCAAGGATGAACCAGACTTGTGAAGGTTTTTTTCTGAGGTCTTGGCTGATTTCTTTTGATTTTCCCATGATGTCAAGCAAAGAGGTACTGAGTTTGAAGGTAAGCCTTGAAATACATCCACAGGTACACCTCCAATTGAATCAAATATGTCAATTTGCCTATCAGAAGCTTCTAAAGCCATGACATCATTTTCTGGAATTTTCCAAGCTGTTTAAAGGCACAGTCAACTTAGTGTGCTGAGGTGCTGACCTGTTGCACCCTCTACAACCACTCGGATTATTATTATTTGACCCTGCTGGTCATCTATGAACATTTGAACATCTTGGCCATGTTCTGTTATAATCTCCACCCGGCACAGCCAGAAGGGGACCGGCCGCCCCTCATAGCCTGGTTCCTCTCTATGTTTCTTCCTAGGTTCCTGCCTTTCTAGGGAGTTTTTCCTAGCCACTGTGCTTCTACATCTGCATTGCTTGCTGTTTGGGGTTTTAGGCTGGGTTTCTGTACAGCACCTTGTGACATCAGCTGATGTAAGAAGGGCTTTATAAATACATTTGATTGAATTTGATTGAGTGTATGTAAACTTCTGACCCACTGGAGCTCTGATACAGTGAGTTATAAGTGAAATAATCTGTCTGTAAACAATTGTTGGAAAAATGTATTGTGTCATGCACAAAGTAGATGTCTTAACCGACTTGCCAAAACTATAGTTTGTTATTAACAAATATGTGGAGTGGTTGTAAAACTAGTTAATGACTCCAATCTAAGAGTATGAGAACTTCCGACTTCAACTGTAGGAGCTGGCAAGTAAGCCGTGATGAATAAACATTGATTTGATTTATAGTAGGATAAACTGCATAAGTATATAAAGGTATTTTTTAAGCGTTTAACATTTTCACATCATTATCCCTACATTAACATATTTATCGAATCGATTCATTCATCAAATCCTTCATTTCATTGAATTAAGAAAAACTGTTATCATGAGATTATTGTGGTCACAGGTCCCAAAGTGCAGTCATCATCATCATCAACACAACCATCATCATATTGGACTGACTTATTTTACTCTAAACCCGACTGATGCATTGAGAACAAGCATTTCCAACGTAGTAATTATTTCTCTAGAAACGATATTCAGTCTTTGGAGAAGAATGTTTAACCTTAGCTTGTGTTCTCTTGCTCGAACGTTCGCAGAGCCTGTTTTGACTGGAGTGATGCTTAGAATTCCATTTCGCCTAAATGGCACAACAACAAAAATCTCACTTTTTATTTTACCACTACAATCCGTTCATCGGACGAAACTGGAAAAAAACGACTTGTGTAGAAAGTAAACATCCTCACCTCGATGGTGTCAACTGTGCTTATGTCTGCGTAATGAGAAAGTAAACACCTCGATGGTGTTAACTGCGCTTATATCTGCGTAATGAGAAAGTAGGTGAAAAAATGAAAACAAGCTCGCTGCCCAGATTTACATAATTACAAAGAGGAGATTCTCATGATTGAAATGGCATCCGGCTTGGAAAAAATTGCGGATGCAATGAACTAGTTTTTATTAAATACAAACGTTGTTAAAAATGTCATGTGTCCAGCCTACCTGTGATGCAACATTTATTGGTTGCCAACCGCCGATAAACCTCATTGAAGACGAAGGATGGGCTGGGCGGTTGGAAACAAGTAAACTGTAAACGGACCCATCCATGGTAAGAAATATAGTTTAAGGAAGACTGCGTATGCTATTATTTCATGGATAAATATATTATATCTGTACAGTACAGTAGTAGTATCCGTTTCACGTACAGAAACATGTTAGTTCGAGATTGACTTGACCAAGAAACATGATACAATGTCTGGATAAATGTTAATCTTGCTATGAATTCATAACACTGTAATATCATATGAATTCATAGCAAGGTTATAATCTTCATTGTAGTTAACCTTAGTATGCTTTTGCGACTTAAATCGCATAACATTTTTCCATCAAGTCACCAAACATGGCACTTGCGTCCTCACAGTTATGAAGTTGTATCAAAGATACTGGTTTCCCCTCTTGTCTGTTTAGGCTACGTTGATATCAATACGTTTTAGTGCCACACTTGTGTGGATGTATAATTGTTTTAGGCTACAAGTACAGCCAATAATAACAATACACATACAGAGCATTCTGAAATTATTCAGACTCCTTGAATTTTCCACATTTTGTTACGTTACAGCCTCATTCTAACAGAAACACACAACATAATTAACATCACTGGATTCTCTGCTTATGGAAATGTCCATGAAGAAGATGCTCCCATCTCCCCTATCCAGGGGCTTGTGTTGTTATTCCACCAACCGTTTGTCCCTGAACAGAGGTCCATCCTGAATGTGTTGTTGCTTCCCAGAAATGTTGTGAGAAAAGAGGTGAGCTGGAACCCTACAACCCTACAAACCCACTTCTATCTGGCTGGAATTCAATCAAATGTAATGCTAGCTTAACGGCTAAACATTTAATCAAACCATTATGGAGAGTAGCAAGGAACAAGTAGCAAGTTTGACTGAATTCCATCTTTTGACCTTATTGCATTATTCTCAAGCTTTAAGTATTGTTTTACTTACATTCTCTTCAAAAAAAATGAAGGAAACACACAATTGTTGGTCCTTTCAAGGTGCGGGAGGTGATTGAAAGGGATGAAATTACAGAAATTCTAACAGTGTTTAAACCAAGTCCATATTTGAGGCTCCATTCAGACGAGACCTGAATCATCATCCTCAAAACTCTGCACTTAGAACCCCCAAACCAAACCCCTTTTCAATCAAAGTATTTGTGTGACAATGTCTTTACCTATGTTAAGAGCATCTTTTAAAATGTCATTATTTTCTAACAGTAGGGACTAGTGGTCTCCTTTTTGTGATTGATCAGGATAAATATGCGCAACTCTCGCTCTTGAGATTGCAAATACTGTATATCCTTTATCCAAACAATTCTTTTAAGGTAACTATGAAGTTTTGGCCACATTGGAGTCAGCAGTAGGGGGAAACATCACCACTGGCCTCCCCACCACCTTGTTCTTGTTGCTTAGCTACGGAGCGCCGTGCAGCATGGTACAAATAATTGCAGTTCATATTGTGCTCTTCTATCATGTGTTTAATGATGTCTGAGGGGAAAACAGTGTGGTTGTTTATAGTGACTTCTCCGTTGTAATATCTCAAACGGACGTGGCTGTTTCACCATTATGGATTCCAGATCTAATCAGACTGAATGTCAGGGACTCTTTTCACTCTCAGGGAAATAGGTTGTATTTGTAGTGTATAACAGGGTTGTGGCCAATTTCAGAATTGAATTGAGAATGACTGAAATTCCAAATAAATTAATTTGAATTGAAGTAGTAAACAGGATTCATAATTGCAATTCGAATTTGAATGAAAGAAAATATAATTGAATTCTGTGAAATTAAAATGTGTCTTCTATTCTTTAGGTGTAGTCTATACAAATGTACAAATTGTAAATTCAATATCAAACATGTAATGTACATGCATATAAAATATTGGTGAAACATCCATGTCAGCTCCATCAGTAGGTCCACTTACTACAGGTACATCCATGTCAGCTCCATCAGTAGGTCCACTTACTACAGGTACATCCATGTCAGCTCCATCAGTAGGTCCACTTACTACAGGTACATCCATGTCAGCTCCATCAGTAGGTCCACTTACTACAGGTACATCCATGTCAGATCCATCAGTAGGTCCACTTACTACAGGTACATCCATGTCAGCTCCATCAGTAGGTCCACTTACTACAGGTACATCCATGTCAGCTCCATCAGTAGGTCCACTTACTACAGGTACATCCATGTCAGATCCATCAGTAGGTCCACTTACTACAGGTACATCCATGTCAGCTCCATCAGTAGGTCCACTTACTACAGGTACATCCATGTCAGCTCCATCAGTAGGTCCACTTACTACAGGAACATCCATGTCAGCTCCATCAGTAGGTCCACTTACTACAGGTACATCCATGTCAGCTCCATCAGTAGGTCCACTTACTACAGGTACATCCATGTCAGCTCCATCAGTAGGTCCACTTACTACAGGTACATCCATGTCAGCTCCATCAGTAGGTCCACTTACTACAGGTACATCCATGTCAGCTCCATCAGTAGGTCCACTTACTACAGGTACATCCATGTCAGCTCCATCAGTAGGTCCACTTACTACAGGTACATCCATGTCAGCTCCATCAGTAGGTCCACTTACTACAGGTACATCCATGTCAGCTCCATCAGTAGGTCCACTTACTACAGGTACATCCATGTCAGCTCCATCAGTAGGTCCACTTACTACAGGTACATCCATGTCAGCTCCATCAGTAGGTCCACTTACTACAGGTACATCCATGTCAGCTCCATCAGTAGGTCCACTTACTACAGGTACATCCATGTCAGCTCCATCAGTAGGTCCACTTACTACAGGTACATCCATGTCAGCTCCATCAGTAGGTCCACTTACTACAGGTACATCCATGTCAGCTCCATCAGTAGGTCCACTTACTACAGGTACATCCATGTCAGCTCCATCAGTAGGTCCACTTACTACAGGTACATCCATGTCAGATCCATCAGTAGGTCCACTTACTACAGGTACATCCATGTCAGCTCCATCAGTAGGTCCACTTACTACAGGTACATCCATGTCAGCTCCATCAGTAGGTCCACTTACTACAGGTACATCCATGTCAGCTCCATCAGTAGGTCCACTTACTACAGGTACATCCATGTCAGCTCCATCAGTAGGTCCACTTACTACAGGTACATCCATGTCAGCTCCATCAGTAGGTCCACTTACTACAGGTACATCCATGTCAGCTCCATCAGTAGGTCCACTTACTACAGGTACATCCATGTCAGCTCCATCAGTAGGTCCACTTACTACAGGTACATCCATGTCAGCTCCATCAGTAGGTCCACTTACTACAGGAACATCCATGTCAGCTCCATCAGTAGGTCCACTTACTACAGGTACATCCATGTCAGCTCCATCAGTAGGTCCACTTACTACAGGTACATCCATGTCAGCTCCATCAGTAGGTCCACTTACTACAGGTACATCCATGTCAGCTCCATCAGTAGGTCCACTTACTACAGGTACATCCATGTCAGCTCCATCAGTAGGTCCACTTACTACAGGTACATCCATGTCAGATCCATCAGTAGGTCCACTTACTACAGGTACATCCATGTCAGCTCCATCAGTAGGTCCACTTACTACAGGTACATCCATGTCAGCTCCATCAGTAGGTCCAGTTACTACAGGTACATCCATGTCAGCTCCATCAGTAGGTCCACTTACTACAGGTACATCCATGTCAGCTCCATCAGTAGGTCCACTTACTACAGGTACATCCATGTCAGCTTCATCAGTCTGACAGTAGGTCCACTTACTACAGGTACATCCATGTCAGCTTCATCAGTCTGACAGTAGGTCCACTTACTACAGGTACATCCATGTCAGCTCCATCAGTCTGACAGTAGGTCCACTTACTACAGGTACATCCATGTCAGCTCCATCAGTCTGACAGTAGGTCCACTTACTACAGGTACATCCATGTCAGCTTCATCAGTCTGACAGTAGGTCCACTTACTACAGGTACATCCATGTCAGCTTCATCAGTCTGACAGTAGGTCCACTTACTACAGGTACATCCATGTCAGCTCCATCAGTCTGACAGTAGGTCCACTTACTACAGGTACATCCATGTCAGCTCCATCAGTAGGTCCACTTACTACAGGTACATTCATGTCAGCTCCATCAGTCTGACAGTAGGTCCACTTACTACAGGTACATCCATGTCAGCTTCATCAGTCTGACAGTAGGTCCACTTACTACAGGTACATCCATGTCAGCTCCATCAGTCTGACAGTAGGTCCACTTACTACAGGTACATCCATGTCAGCTCCATCAGTAGGTCCACTTACTACAGGTACATCCATGTCAGCTTCATCAGTCTGACAGTAGGTCCACTTACTACAGGTACATCCATGTCAGCTCCATCAGTAGGTCCACTTACTACAAGTACATCCATGTCAGCTCCATCAGTAGGTCCACTTACTACAGGTACATCCATGTCAGCTCCATCAGTAGGTCCACTTACTACAGGTACATCCATGTCAGCTCCATCAGTAGGTCCACTTACTACAGGTACATCCATGTCAGCTCCATCAGTAGGTCCACTTACTACAGGTACATCCATGTCAGCTCCATCAGTAGGTCCACTTACTACAGGTACATCCATGTCAGCTCCATCAGTAGGTCCACTTACTACAGGTACATCCATGTCAGATCCATCAGTAGGTCCACTTACTACAGGTACATCCATGTCAGCTCCATCAGTAGGTCCACTTACTACAGGTACATCCATGTCAGCTCCATCAGTAGGTCCACTTACTACAGGAACATCCATGTCAGCTCCATCAGTAGGTCCACTTACTACAGGTACATCCATGTCAGCTCCATCAGTAGGTCCACTTACTACAGGTACATCCATGTCAGCTCCATCAGTAGGTCCACTTACTACAGGTACATCCATGTCAGCTCCATCAGTAGGTCCACTTACTACAGGTACATCCATGTCAGCTCCATCAGTAGGTCCACTTACTACAGGTACATCCATGTCAGCTCCATCAGTAGGTCCACTTACTACAGGTACATCCATGTCAGATCCATCAGTAGGTCCACTTACTACAGGTACATCCATGTCAGCTCCATCAGTAGGTCCACTTACTACAGGTACATCCATGTCAGCTCCATCAGTAGGTCCACTTACTACAGGTACATCCATGTCAGCTCCATCAGTAGGTCCACTTACTACAGGTACATCCATGTCAGCTCCATCAGTAGGTCCACTTACTACAGGTACATCCATGTCAGCTTCATCAGTCTGACAGTAGGTCCACTTACTACAGGTACATCCATGTCAGCTCCATCAGTCTGACAGTAGGTCCACTTACTACAGGTACATCCATGTCAGCTTCATCAGTCTGACAGTAGGTCCACTTACTACAGGTACATCCATGTCAGCTTCATCAGTCTGACAGTAGGTCCACTTACTACAGGTACATCCATGTCAGCTCCATCAGTCTGACAGTAGGTCCACTTACTACAGGTACATCCATGTCAGCTCCATCAGTAGGTCCACTTACTACAGGTACATTCATGTCAGCTCCATCAGTCTGACAGTAGGTCCACTTACTACAGGTACATCCATGTCAGCTTCATCAGTCTGACAGTAGGTCCACTTACTACAGGTACATCCATGTCAGCTCCATCAGTCTGACAGTAGGTCCACTTACTACAGGTACATCCATGTCAGCTCCATCAGTAGGTCCACTTACTACAGGTACATCCATGTCAGCTCCATCAGTAGGTCCACTTACTACAGGTACATCCATGTCAGCTCCATCAGTAGGTCCACTTACTACAGGTACATCCATGTCAGCTCCATCAGTAGGTCCACTTACTACAGGTACATCCATGTCAGATCCATCAGTAGGTCCACTTACTACAGGTACATCCATGTCAGCTCCATCAGTAGGTCCACTTACTACAGGTACATCCATGTCAGCTCCATCAGTAGGTCCACTTACTACAGGTACATCCATGTCAGCTCCATCAGTAGGTCCACTTACTACAGGTACATCCATGTCAGCTCCATCAGTAGGTCCACTTACTACAGGTACATCCATGTCAGCTCCATCAGTAGGTCCACTTACTACAGGTACATCCATGTCAGCTCCATCAGTAGGTCCACTTACTACAGGTACATCCATGTCAGCTCCATCAGTAGGTCCACTTACTACAGGTACATCCATGTCAGCTCCATCAGTAGGTCCACTTACTACAGGAACATCCATGTCAGCTCCATCAGTAGGTCCACTTACTACAGGTACATCCATGTCAGCTCCATCAGTAGGTCCACTTACTACAGGTACATCCATGTCAGCTCCATCAGTAGGTCCACTTACTACAGGTACATCCATGTCAGCTCCATCAGTAGGTCCACTTACTACAGGTACATCCATGTCAGCTCCATCAGTAGGTCCACTTACTACAGGTACATCCATGTCAGATCCATCAGTAGGTCCACTTACTACAGGTACATCCATGTCAGCTCCATCAGTAGGTCCACTTACTACAGGTACATCCATGTCAGCTCCATCAGTAGGTCCAGTTACTACAGGTACATCCATGTCAGCTCCATCAGTAGGTCCACTTACTACAGGTACATCCATGTCAGCTCCATCAGTAGGTCCACTTACTACAGGTACATCCATGTCAGCTTCATCAGTCTGACAGTAGGTCCACTTACTACAGGTACATCCATGTCAGCTTCATCAGTCTGACAGTAGGTCCACTTACTACAGGTACATCCATGTCAGCTCCATCAGTCTGACAGTAGGTCCACTTACTACAGGTACATCCATGTCAGCTCCATCAGTCTGACAGTAGGTCCACTTACTACAGGTACATCCATGTCAGCTTCATCAGTCTGACAGTAGGTCCACTTACTACAGGTACATCCATGTCAGCTTCATCAGTCTGACAGTAGGTCCACTTACTACAGGTACATCCATGTCAGCTCCATCAGTCTGACAGTAGGTCCACTTACTACAGGTACATCCATGTCAGCTCCATCAGTAGGTCCACTTACTACAGGTACATTCATGTCAGCTCCATCAGTCTGACAGTAGGTCCACTTACTACAGGTACATCCATGTCAGCTTCATCAGTCTGACAGTAGGTCCACTTACTACAGGTACATCCATGTCAGCTCCATCAGTCTGACAGTAGGTCCACTTACTACAGGTACATCCATGTCAGCTCCATCAGTAGGTCCACTTACTACAGGTACATCCATGTCAGCTTCATCAGTCTGACAGTAGGTCCACTTACTACAGGTACATCCATGTCAGCTCCATCAGTAGGTCCACTTACTACAAGTACATCCATGTCAGCTCCATCAGTAGGTCCACTTACTACAGGTACATCCATGTCAGCTCCATCAGTAGGTCCACTTACTACAGGTACATCCATGTCAGCTCCATCAGTAGGTCCACTTACTACAGGTACATCCATGTCAGCTCCATCAGTAGGTCCACTTACTACAGGTACATCCATGTCAGCTCCATCAGTAGGTCCACTTACTACAGGTACATCCATGTCAGCTCCATCAGTAGGTCCACTTACTACAGGTACATCCATGTCAGATCCATCAGTAGGTCCACTTACTACAGGTACATCCATGTCAGCTCCATCAGTAGGTCCACTTACTACAGGTACATCCATGTCAGCTCCATCAGTAGGTCCACTTACTACAGGAACATCCATGTCAGCTCCATCAGTAGGTCCACTTACTACAGGTACATCCATGTCAGCTCCATCAGTAGGTCCACTTACTACAGGTACATCCATGTCAGCTCCATCAGTAGGTCCACTTACTACAGGTACATCCATGTCAGCTCCATCAGTAGGTCCACTTACTACAGGTACATCCATGTCAGCTCCATCAGTAGGTCCACTTACTACAGGTACATCCATGTCAGCTCCATCAGTAGGTCCACTTACTACAGGTACATCCATGTCAGATCCATCAGTAGGTCCACTTACTACAGGTACATCCATGTCAGCTCCATCAGTAGGTCCACTTACTACAGGTACATCCATGTCAGCTCCATCAGTAGGTCCACTTACTACAGGTACATCCATGTCAGCTCCATCAGTAGGTCCACTTACTACAGGTACATCCATGTCAGCTCCATCAGTAGGTCCACTTACTACAGGTACATCCATGTCAGCTTCATCAGTCTGACAGTAGGTCCACTTACTACAGGTACATCCATGTCAGCTCCATCAGTCTGACAGTAGGTCCACTTACTACAGGTACATCCATGTCAGCTTCATCAGTCTGACAGTAGGTCCACTTACTACAGGTACATCCATGTCAGCTTCATCAGTCTGACAGTAGGTCCACTTACTACAGGTACATCCATGTCAGCTCCATCAGTCTGACAGTAGGTCCACTTACTACAGGTACATCCATGTCAGCTCCATCAGTAGGTCCACTTACTACAGGTACATTCATGTCAGCTCCATCAGTCTGACAGTAGGTCCACTTACTACAGGTACATCCATGTCAGCTTCATCAGTCTGACAGTAGGTCCACTTACTACAGGTACATCCATGTCAGCTCCATCAGTCTGACAGTAGGTCCACTTACTACAGGTACATCCATGTCAGCTCCATCAGTAGGTCCACTTACTACAGGTACATCCATGTCAGCTTCATCAGTCTGACAGTAGGTCCACTTACTACAGGTACATCCATGTCAGCTCCATCAGTAGGTCCACTTACTACAGGTACATTCATGTCAGCTCCATCAGTCTGACAGTAGGTCCACTTACTACAGGTACATCCATGTCAGCTCCATCAGTAGGTCCACTTACTACAGGTACATTCATGTCAGCTCCATCAGTCTGACAGTAGGTCCACTTACTACAGGTACATCCATGTCAGCTTCATCAGTCTGACAGTAGGTCCACTTACTACAGGTACATCCATGTCAGCTCCATCAGTCTGACAGTAGGTCCACTTACTACAGGTACATCCATGTCAGCTCCATCAGTAGGTCCACTTACTACAGGTACATCCATGTCAGCTTCATCAGTCTGACAGTAGGTCCACTTACTACAGGTACATCCATGTCAGCTCCATCAGTCTGACAGTAGGTCCACTTACTACAGGTACATCCATGTCAGATCCATCAGTCTGACAGTAGGTCCACTTACTACAGGTACATCCATGTCAGCTTCATCAGTCTGACAGTAGGTCCACTTACTACAGGTACATCCATGTCAGCTTCATCAGTCTGACAGTAGGTCCACTTACTACAGGAACATCCATGTCAGCTCCATCAGTCCTCACTAAATGTCAGTTACGAATGAAATATAATACCGTAGAATATTTGCATAAAGATTTTGTTTTCCTTGATTATCCATTTCAGGGAGTTCAACATGAGGGAAATACTACATTTCTCACAATACATTAGTTTAATTAACACTCAAGTTGACCATAAATCATAAAAAAGCCAAACAAATGAAATGGTTGGTGTAAATATAATGGTCTATTCTAAAAAAAAAAAAAAAAAAGTATCCCCTTTTCTCCCCAATTTTGGTGGTATCCAATTGCTAGTAATTACTATCTTGTCTCATCGCTACAACTCCCGTACGGGCTCGGGAGAGACGAAGGTCGAAAGCCATGCGTCCTCCGAAACACAACCCAACCAAGCCGCACTGCTTCTTAACACAGCGTGCCTCCAACCCGGAAGCCAGCAGCACCAATGTGTCGGAGGAAACACCGTGCACCCGGCTCCCTTGGTTAGCGCACACTGCGCCCGGCCCGCCACAGGAGTCGCTGGTGCGCGATGAGACAAGGACATCCCTTCTGGCCAGACCCCCCCTAACCCGGACGACGCTAGATGTTCCTGTAGAACAGATTGGTAGAACTACAGTGAGGACTGATGGAGCTGACATGGATGTTCCTGTAGTAAGTGGACCTACTGTCAGACTGATGGAGCTGACATGGATGTACCTGTAGTAAGTGGACCTACTGTCAGACTGATGGATCTGACATGGATGTACCTGTAGTAAGTGGACCTACTGTCAGACTGATGAAGCTGACATGGATGTACCTGTAGTAAGTGGACCTACTGATGGAGCTGACATGGATGTACCTGTAGTAAGTGGACCTACTGTCAAACTGATGGAGCTGACATGGATGTACCTGTAGTAAGTGGACCTGCTGTCAGACTGATGGAGCTGACATGGATGTACCTGTAGTAAGTGGACCTACTGTCAGACTGATGGAGCTGACATGAATGTACCTGTAGTAAGTGGACCTACTGATGGAGCTGACATGGATGTTCCTGTAGTAAGTGGACCTACTGTCAGACTGATGGATCTGACATGGATGTACCTGTAGTAAGTGGACCTATTGATGGAGCTGACATGGATGTACCTGTAGTAAGTGGACCTACTGATGGAGCTGACATGGATGTTCCTGTAGTAAGTGGACCTACTGTCAGACTGATGGAGCTGACATGGATGAACCTGTAGTAAGTGGACCTGCTGTCAGACTGATGGAGCTGACATGAATGTACCTGTAGTAAGTGGACCTACTGTCAGACTGATGGAGCTGACATGGATGTTCCTGTAGTAAGTGGACCTACTGATGGAGCTGACATGGATGTACCTGTAGTAAGTGGACCTACTGTCAGACTGATGGAGCTGACATGAATGTACCTGTAGTAAGTGGACCTACTGATGGAGCTGACATGAATGTTCCTGTAGTAAGTGGACCTACTGTCAGACTGATGGAGCTGACATGAATGTACCTGTAGTAAGTGGACCTACTGTCAGACTGATGGAGCTGACATGGATGTACCTGTAGTAAGTGGACCTACTGTCAGACTGATGGAGCTGATATGGATGTACCTGTAGTAAGTGGACCTACTGATGGAGCTGACATGGATGTTCCTGTAGTAAGTGGACCTACTGTCAGACTGATGGATCTGACATGGATGTACCTGTAGTAAGTGGACCTACTGATGGAGCTGACATGGATGTACCTGTAGTAAGTGGACCTACTGATGGAGCTGACATGGATGTTCCTGTAGTAAGTGGACCTACTGTCAGACTGATGGAGCTGACATGGATGTACCTGTAGTAAGTGGACCTACTGTCAGACTGATGGATCTGACATGAATGTACCTGTAATAAGTGGACCTACTGATGGAGCTGACATGGATGTACCTGTAGTAAGTGGACCTACTGTCAGACTGATGGAGTTGACATGGATGTACCTGTAGTAAGTGGACCTACTGTCAGACTGATGGAGCTGACATGAATGTACCTGTAGTAAGTGGACCTACTGATGGAGTTGACATGGATGTACCTGTAGTAAGTGGACCTACTGTCAGACTGATGGAGCTGACATGGATGTACCTGTAGTAAGTGGACCTACTGTCAGACTGATGGAGCTGACATGGATGTACCTGTAGTAAGTGGACCTACTGATGGAGCTGACATGGATGTACCTGTAGTAAGTGGACCTACTGTCAGACTGATGGAGCTGACATGGATGTACCTGTAGTAAGTGGACCTACTGTCAGACTGATGTAGCTGACATGGATGTACCTGTAGTAAGTGGACCTACTGTCAGACTGATGGAGCTGACATGGATGTTCCTGTAGTAAGTGGACCTACTGATGGAGCTGACATGAATGTACCTGTAGTAAGTGGACCTACTGTCAGACTGATGGAGCTGACATGAATGTACCTGTAGTAAGTGGACCTACTGATGGAGCTGACATGGATGTACCTGTAGTAAGTGGACCTACTGTCAGACTGATGGAGCTGACATGAATGTACCTGTAGTAAGTGGACCTACTGATGGAGCTGACATGGATGTACCTGTAGTAAGTGGACCTACTGTCAGACTGATGGAGCTGACATGGAGGTACCTGTAGTAAGTGGACCTACTGTCAGACTGATGGAGCTGACATGGATGTACCTGTAGTAAGTGGACCTACTGTCGGGTCTTGTGTTTCTGCTGGTCCTGGTTTGGAGGTCTGTTCAGAAATATTATGCTCATAAATGTGTGGTGTCAAAGGAAACTTTGATAATGAATAAAGTTGACTTCATAGTTTTTATCAATACGACTCTGGTTGTGGAAAGCAGAAATGACAGGTTGAAGGTTATAATATATTGGTGGTAACAAACGGTTGTTGACATGCTGAACAATCCTAAAGCTGGAGTGTTATAGATAAATCTTAATAGGGTTGGGGGGAGGGTGTGGTAGAAGTTAAAGATTTATTTGGTTTTGAATTGTATTTTCATGGTAGTACAGAATTGGTCAGATCATGATTGATTCCAAGACGGGAGTTGGCGGCACTTTAAACGTTTGTTTGCGGACCGCCACGAAGAAGATTAAGTCGCCAACAACACAACGTCAATACCGGAAATACTACACGAACAAAGAGGAGAACAACATGAGACTCAATCGTATCGATTGAGCTGTGGACAAACGTTTTTAAGGATACACTACGCGGTGAGTTGATGCCAATTCCGAAGCTAGTTAGCTAGATTAATTGATCAAACTACCTTGTACTTTATGACGTTTTTGGAACAGATTCCTGTTGGAACGTTCCACAAATAGAGCGCTAGACTAGTAACCGGACGGTTGCAGTATCGAATCAACGACCTGACAAGGTAAAAATCTGTCGTTCTGCCCCTGGACAAGGAAGTTAACACACTGTTCCTAGGCTGTCGTTGTAAATAAGAAGTTAACTGACTTGCCTAGTTAAATAAAGGTACAATTTAAAAATATATATTCATATTGGTAGGAAATACTAGAATCTTTCTAATTGTCTCTCAATATCTCATCATCATGAAGTTATATTAGGAACTGAAGCACACACACAGTAGATTGCAGTGTTTGCAGAGAATATCTACTATATATGATCTACTATATTTTCTTTGCTCAAATTGACTTTAGACATGGCCCATAATCCTCCTAGAACCCAAGGTAAGAGTGAAGGAGATGGTCCTACAGATATAGGATCCTAATTTGATCGCTCTTTTGTTGCAAATCATTTTACTACGCAGCAGGAAATACAAACTTGTAATGTATTGGAGTTTTAAAGTTCTCTGAAGTTTGTATTTTCCACTTGATTTGCCCTAATGAAAAATGTATCATCCCCTAAAAAAGTGTCAGTTAATTATAATAGACAATGTGCTACCCAGGGGCGCAGCGCTCTAAGGCACTGCATCTCAGTGCTAGAGGCGTCACTGCAGTCCCTGGTTCGATTCCAGGCTGTATCACATCCGGACGTAATTGGAGTCCAATAGGGCTGCGCACAATTGGCCCAGCGTGGTCCAGGTTTTGCCGAGGTAGGCCGTCATTGTAAATAGGAATTTGTTCTTAACTGACTTGCCTAGTTAAATAAAAAATGGTTCACATTTCCTGTTGCTGCAGGATTATTTTCCTGCTGAAGCAAACATGGCTCAAATTAAGATCCTACATCTGTATTTAATACAAAGACCACTTTAAACCAATAACTAACATTTGATAATTACACTATTGTTGTGCAGATTCTCCTCTCCTGGAACCCAATGATCCCATTGTTGGACAGGCCTTCACCTTGCCATCATCGACTAATAGGACAATGGAAGAAGAGAGCCAGGACTGTGTCAGTGTGTCTGACAGCTCAGCTGAGGCCATGGAGGAGTTAAGCATCACAGAATGTAGAGTAGTGGACCAGAGCCTGTGTACTACTGATCCTCCCATGGTAAGACCTTCACTGATAAGACAGACAGAATGTAGAGTAGTGGACCAGAGCCTGTGTACTACTGATCCTCCCATGGTAAGACCTTCACTGATAAGACAGACAGAATGTAGAGTAGTGGACCAGAGCCTGTGTACTACCGACCCTCCCATGGTAAGACCTTCACTGATAAGACAGACAGAATGTAGAGTAGTGGACCAGAGCCTGTGTACTACTGACCCTCCCATGGTAAGACCTTCACTGATAAGACAGACAGAATGTAGAGTAGTGGACCAGAGCCTGTATACTACTGACCCTCCCATGGTAAGACCTTCACTGATAAGACAGACAGAATGTAGAGTAGTGGACCAGAGCCTGTGTACTACTGACCCTCCCATGGTAAGACCCTCACTTGATAAGACAGACAGAATGTAGAGTAGTGGACCAGAGCCTGTGTACTACTGATCCTCCCATGGTAAGACCCTCACTGATAAGACAGACAGAATGTAGAGTAGTGGACCAGAGCCTGTGTACTACTGATCCTCCCATGGTAAGACCTTCACTGATAAGACAGACAGAATGTAGAGTAGTGGACCAGAGCTTGTGTACTACTGATCCTCCCATGGTAAGACCTTCACTGATAAGACAGACAGAATGTAGAGTAGTGGACCAGAGCCTGTGTACTACTGATCCTCCCATGGTAAGACCTTCACTGATAAGACAGACAGAATGTAGAGTAGTGGACCAGAGCCTGTGTACTACTGACCCTCCCATGGTAAGACCTTCACTGATAAGACAGACAGAATGTAGAGTAGTGGACCAGAGCCTGTGTACTACTGACCCTCCCATGGTAAGACAGACAGAATGTAGAGTAGTAGACCAGAGCCTGTGTACTACTGACCCTCCCATGGTAAGACCTTCACTGATAAGACAGACAGAATGTAGAGTAGTGGACCAGAGCCTGTGTACTACTGATCCTCCCATGGTAAGACCTTCACTGATAAGACAGACAGAATGTAGAGTAGTGGACCAGAGCCTGTGTACTACTGATCCTCCCATGGTAAGACCTTCACTGATAAGACAGACAGAATGTAGAGTAGTGGACCAGAGCCTGTGTACTACTGATCCTCCCATGGTAAGACCTTCACTGATAAGACAGACAGAATGTAGAGTAGTGGACCAGAGCCTGTGTACTACTGACCCTCCCATGGTAAGACCCTCACTTGATAAGACAGACAGAATGTAGAGTAGTGGACCAGAGCCTGTGTACTACTGATCCTCCCATGGTAAGACCCTCACTGATAAGACAGACAGAATGTAGAGTAGTGGACCAGAGCCTGTGTACTACTGATCCTCCCATGGTAAGACCTTCACTGATAAGAAAGACAAGTTGAATATGTTTCTATTACATTTCTCTTCATAATCTTCATAATCTATTGTTTTTCAATTTTAGAGGTCTCTTGAAAACTTTGAACCAGAAATCTACGATCATGAGGGCAAGGGAGAATACAGGTAACTCAGTATTATTTTACTTGTTTTCTCATTAATAGTTTCTAAGGACAATACCTCATTTTTAAAATCATATTCAGGGAATGTAATTAAAATGTCATTCTTCACCATTGTTTCCTCTAGGTTCCAGTGCCCCAGTGCAGGTCTGTTCCAGTGCAGTGTAACAGGCCTGGTGTTCAGGATGGAGGGAGAGGGAGAGGTGCTCTATAGGACAGTCCACTGGGACAGGAGGCTTCTATCCCAGAGTGGCAAGAGACCTGCAGGACCCCTGTTCAACATCGACTGCCCTCAGAAGTCGGTCTGTCAACTACACCTCCCACACTGTCAGATTCATTCTGGTCAGTATTTTCATGAATGAAAGATGTTCAACTGCCCTGAACAAGATTGTAAATGTAATTTGTTCATTGCCTCATTTGTCATTGCTATTGTAGTATATCAGAGAAAGCTCAATGTTCTCTTTTGGGAGATTCTCAATTGGACAAAAGTCTGCCTAAAAAGAATAGTAATAATTACTAATGATGATGGTAATAATAGAATGCTGATTGCCTTCTGCAGCGGAGGATGCTCAGGTCTATCCTCCCGCGGAAGAGTTACGAAATCAGCCCTTTGAAACAGCTGTTTTCTCATAAGAGAAAAAAATGCATACCTTTAAAAACAATATGTTACTTCTCCATTTATCTATGAAACATCTAGCACAACTAACTACAAGTCATTTGGGATTCCACCCCTGTAAATTTCATTTGCCTGATGACTCGCTAGTGGAGAAGGAGTCTCATTTCATACAAGCGCATTTGTTTCCACATTCCTTCTTCAATTACCTTTGACCTTTTTCAAAAGGAGGTGAGGAGAGTATGAGAGGAATTGAGGAAATCCTTTCTTTCCTAGATGGTGGATGTGACTTCCTGTCTGTTGCCCATGTGACTGATGACAACGTGGAGTTTCTCCCTCCCCATGAGACAACGGACACACATGTCATAATAAACATCACTGGATCCTCTGCGTATGGTGATGTCACGGATGATGATGCTCCCATCTCCCCTATCCAGGGGCTTGTGTTGTTGTTCCACCAACCGTTTCTCTCTGAACAGAGGTCCATCCTGAATGTGTTGTTGCTTCCCAGAAATGTTGTGATCAGAGAGGTAAGCATAACTAAGATTTCAAATCCCACTTCTGTCTGTCTGGAATTCCATCAGGCTGGCAGTGTTACACAACATAGAAAAATAACATTCTCTCTGTGCCACAATAATGCATGTTCATATACTTGTTGACACCAAACCAGAAACAAATAATAATACTTCTGACAAAGGGCTTGAGTTTGCACAACATGTGTATTTGATTGAAGCAACATTTCTGTCCATTGTTGATTCTCAAGGTGCAAGAGGAGAGGAAGAGGAGGAATGGAGACAAAGAAATCTTCGTTGAAACAAATCCTCACTGCAATCTAATCCCGAAGAAAGCATACATCCTCTCCACAGATATTACAGATGGATATAAGATCACCCCAAGAGTAATTACTATCTAGACGTCATAAAGAGATTACAACTTTAGATATTTCTTTAACTCTGACTTCAGTATCTTCACACTTCATGTAAGATCGTAGATACTGACTCTGGCTTTTTGTGTTCCAGACAGCAGAATTTATGGATTTCCAGTCCTATGAAAACTACTTCCCCACATTTCAGTTGTTCTTGCTGACTGTTGTTAAAGAGTTTGATCTTCTTGTGAAAGAAAATGGCAGCACTGAAAATGAATGGGAGAGACGTGTCTGGCTTCCAGGTAACAGACATTTAGAGCTGAACTCAAATGAACTCTGACATGTGGTGTAGGTGGAAGTAGCATTAGGAATAGAAGTACAACTACAGGTGCTGCTGTTATTGAATTATGATGAAATGTTCTCATCAGGTCTTCTATGATGATGATGATATGTTCTCATCAGGTCTTCTATGATGATGAAATGTTCTCATCAGGTCTTCTATGAGGAGGATGATGATATGTTCTCATCAGGTCTTCTATGAGGATGATGATGAAATGTTCTCATCAGGTCTTCTACGATGATGATATGTTCTCATCAGGTCTTCTATGAGGATGATGATGATATGTTCTCATCAGGTCTTCTATGATGATGATGATGATGATATGTTCTCATCAGGTCTTCTACGATGATGATATGTTCTCATCAGGTCTTCTATGATGATGATGATGATGATGATATGTTCTCATCAGGTCTTCTACGATGATGATGATATGTTCTCATCAGGTCTTCTATGATGATGATGATATGTTCTCATCAGGTCTTCTACGATGATGATGATATGTTCTCATCAGGTCTTCTATGATGATGATGATGATGATGATATGTTCTCATCAGGTCTTTGATGATGATGATATGTTCTCATCAGGTCTTTGATGATTATGATGATGAAATGTTCTCATCAGGTCTTCTATGATGATGATATGTTCTCATCAGGTCTTCTATGATGATGATATGTTCTCATCAGGTCTTTGATGATTATGATGATGATATGTTCTCATCAGGTCTTTGATGATTATGATGATGAAATGTTCTCATCAGGTCTTCTATGATGATGATATGTTCTCATCAGGTCTTCTATGATGATGATATGTTCTCATCAGGTCTTTGATGATTATGATGATGATATGTTCTCATCAGGTCTTTGATGATTATGATGATGAAATGTTCTCATCAGGTCTTCTATGATTATGATATGTTCTCATCATGTCTTCTATGATGATGATATGTTCTCATCAGGTCTTCTATGATGATGATATGTTCTCATCAGGTCTTCTATGATGATGATATGTTCTCATCAGGTCTTCTATGATGATGATATGTTCTCATCAGGTCTTTGATGATGATGAAATGTTCTCATCAGGTCTTCTATGATGATGATGATGAAATGTTCTCATCAGGTCTTCTATGATGATGATGATATCTTCTCATCAGGTCTTTTATGATGATGATATGTTCTCTTCTAGCTCTATTAGTCTCATCCCTGATGGCCACCTCATCACAAACAATGATAATAAGAGGAAATCCCATTTGAATAAAACAATGTATTCTAATGTATTATAATGTATTATAATGGTTCTGTGATGTAAAATGTATTACACCTGCAGCTCCTGTCCTGGTCCAACCACCCCACGGGCCTGTGGCACCAGCACCAGCAGCTTCTGTCCAGGCCCAGGCTCATGGCCCTGCAGTTCCTACCCATCTTCAGGCAGTTCCAGCTCCGCATCAGCCTGCTCCTCAGCCAGCAGGCCCCGCCCAGGTCCAGCCTCATGGGCCTGCAGCTCCTACTGCTGTTGTCCATCCATCTGTCCGTGAAGATTAACTAGACTTGAGATAATCAAATCAGTGGCTTCCAAATAAACATTTAATGAAAAGTATCTTAAAGGAGCAATCTGTGATTTAGTAGAGTTGGGAATTTCCAGGCACCTCACAATACAATACTTAGGTGCCGATACGATATGTATTTTGCGAAAATAGAAACGAAACATGGAAAGTGTTGGTAACATGTTTCATGAGCTGAAACAAGAACCCCCAAAAATGTCATAAGCACAAAAAGCTTATTTCTCAAATTTTATGCACAAATTTGTTTACTTCCCAGTTAGTGAGCATTTCTTGTTTGACAAGATAATCCATCCACGTGACAGGTGTGGCTTATCAAGAAGCTGATTAAACAGCACGATCATTACACAGGTGCACCTTGTGCTGGGGACAAAAGGCTACTATAAAATGTGTAGTTTTGACACATATTACAGATGTCAAGTTTTGTGGGTGCGTGCAATTGGCCTGCTGACCGCAGGAATGTCCACCAGAGCTGTTGCCAGAGAATTTTATGATTGTTTCTCGGCCATAAGCTAACTCCAACGTCGTTTTAGAGAATTTGGCAGTACATCCAACCGGCCTCACAATCGCTGACGAAGTGTAACCACGCCAGCCCAGGGCCTCCACATCCGGTTTCATCATCTGAGACCAGCCACCTGGACAGCTGATGAGCATTTTTGTCTGTAATCAAGCCTTTTTGTGGGGAAAAACTCATTCTGATTGGCTGGGCATGGCTCCCCAGTGTGTGGGCCTTGCTCCCAAGTGGGTAGGCCTATGCCCACCCATGGCTGCGCCCCTGCCCAATAGTGAAATCCATAAATTAGAGCCTAAATAATTAATATCAATTGACTGATTTCCTAATATGATATCAGATATTTTATACACCAGGTCTGTGCTCAATAAAGAACTTGGGAATTGACTCCCATTCAACTCATAAGATTAAATTGCAATTGGCTACACCACAGGATGTAGAATCTGAATGAGTGACAAGTATAATTTTTTTGTAATTTATTTATTGAATATTTGAAACTTGCAGTGAAGCCGCTCAATAACTACAGTCCAACAGATTCCCATTCAGAGCGACACACAGAAGCATCCAGGGTCAATGCTCAAGGGCATGTTGACCAATCTACCACCAGGCCAAAAAACGTGGAAGTATAATTTAATTCAGTGCAATTCAAAGACATTTCACTCAGTCAAAGAACATGAGAGTTTAATTGAATCTGACAGGTCACACTTCCAGATACCAAAGAAAATATCACTTTTCTCTGGAAACAATGTTCATATACTCTATTAACCTTTGTGCTTAGAACAGACCATTATATTTCCTCCAACCATTTCATTTGTTTGGCTTTATCTTGAAGGCTTTAGGGTAAATGTGTGCATTAAACTAATGCATTGTGGGAAATGTAGTATTTCCCCCATATTGAACAACATTTAAGTGATTAATGATATATAATAGCTACAGGTTTTGTTTTCCTTGTTTTCATTCATTTTAAGAGTTTGTTCTGAAAATCAATTGTTTCATCAATATTTTATATGCATGTATATAACATGTTTGGTATTTTATTTTCAATATGTATGTTTGTATAGACTACAACTATAGAATCGAATAGGCATTTGAATATTACTGAATTCAACTATTTCCTTGAATTGCAATTAGGTATCCTGCTTATTAATTCAAAATTCATTAATTGGATTTATGAGCCATTCTCAATTCTGAATTCACCACGACTCTGTTATACATAACAAAATACAAAATATTTCCCTGAGTGAAACGAGTCCCTGACATTCAGTCTGATTAAAGCTGGAATCCTTAATGGTTAAACAGCCACGTCCATTTGCAATATTACAAAGAAGCTACTGTAAACAACACTGTTTTCCCCTTGAACATCATTTTATGCACAATAGAAGAGCACAATATTCACTTTAATTATTGTATTACCCTGTTACGCGACGCTCTGTCGCTAGGCAACAAAAACAACGGCGGTGGGGCGGACAGTGGTGCTGCTTCCCCCTACTGCTGATATACAGTATTTGTAATCAATTGAATTGAGGGAGAATAAATAGATTCATGCAACTACAAAACACTATCCCAGATATTTATACAGTACAAAATATGACATCTTTCCCTGAGAGTGAAATGAGTCCCTGAGATTCAGCCTGATTAAGTCTGTAATGGCAGAGAAGTCAAACATAAAGGACATATTCCTTATCGCAAGAGTTGCTCCTATTTCTCCTGATCAATCACAAAAGGAGACTAGTCCCTATTGTTGGAAAATAAGGACATTACATTTTAAAATATGCTCTTAAAAATACCAATATATAAACATAGACACTATCTATACAGAGATATATCTGGGTGTTCAGACAGTACAGCTGTCCAGTACAAGTCAGTTGTCTGGTAGATGTTATGTCTCACATGTTGTTGTCTGAGACCTGCCCAAGATGATTCAACATTCACCATGTTCCAGATAGAAATTCAATGATCTTGTAGTCTGCAGCCAGTCTACCAGAGTAACACCGGTAGGTTGTCTGGTAGACAGTAGTCCTGATCTTGTAGTCTGCAGCCAGTGTACCAGAGTAACACCGGTAGGTTGTCTGGTAGACAGTAGTCCTGATCTTGTAGTCTGTAGCCAGTGTACCAGAGTAACACAGGTAGGTTGTCTGGTAGACAGTAGCCCTGATCTTGTAGTCTGTAGCCAGTGTACCAGAGTAACACAGGTAGGTTGTCTGGTAGACAGTAGCCCTGATCTTGTAGTCTGCAGCCAGTCTACCAGAGTAACACAGGTAGGTTGTCTGGTAGACAGTAGCCCTGATCTTGTAGTCTGCAGCCAGTGTACCAGAGTAACACAGGTAGGTTGTCTGGTAGACAGTAGCCCTGATCTTGTAGTCTGCAGCCAGTGGACCAGAGTAACACAGGTAGGTTGTCTGGTAGACAGTAGCCCTGATCTTGTAGTCTGCAGCCAGTCTACCAGAGTATCACAGGTAGGTTGTCTGGTAGACAGTAGCCTCACAGTGATGTCACCTTGCCTGAGACCTGGGGTTTGTATAGTAAACTACAGACTGATGGGAGGGCTGGTGAGAATGGTGTCCAATCACGTTACACACCAACCACCTTTGGTCAGGATGGCTCCTCCTCAATGTACTGCTCTCTGTCTCTGATAAATGTTTCGTTATCTTCTGAGGTTGTGAGGTTGTATCCATGGCTACCTCTCAGTCTGTCTGTCTCTCTCAGGTCATGTATTAGTAGTATAGTGATATATCTCCTGATGTTGTTGTATCCATGGTAACCTCTCAGGCTTTCTTCTCCAGGTCTCTGACCAGGAAGTGGTCTGCTTCTCTCAGGACTTGGTAGAACACTTCCTGGGCTTCATCCCCTTTCCTTACCACCATGTCCAGCAGGGCTTGGTTCTGTAGGGTCTTGGTGGATTTACTGACCACCTCCTCCCTCTCCTCGTCAATCAGAACCCCACGATCCTGGAGACGCAGGAATAAGGGCTGTAAGAGTCCCAGGCGAGTCTCTAGAAACATTCTGTGTTTTTTTATGAAGGCTCTGCTGGAAGAGGTAGAGGGGTTGGCAGAAGGGGCTTCAGGGACACGGGGAAAGAAAAAAGAGTACCTTTAACATCTAGGATGATAAAATCAAGACTTCTGCAATCATCAAAGATACATATGAACCAACAGTAATTAGTCAATATATTACAATTCTTATTAATACACACAACCAGCAGGTGTTATAAAGAATTGTTTTGTCATATGTTGTGAGGTTGCTGCCATTTGGTGATGTATCTAGTTTGTTATTGAGGTTTATAATGGTGGTGAATCTCTAGTTTGTTAGTGAGGTTTATAATGGTGGTGAATCTCTAGTTTGTTATTGAGAGGTTTATAATGGTGGTGAATCTCTAGTTTGTTAGTGAGAGGTTTATAATGGTGGTGAATCTCTAGTTTGTTATTGAGAGGTTTATAATGGTGGTGAATCTCTAGTTTGTTATTGAGGTTTATAATGGTGGTGAATCTCTAGTTTGTTATTGAGAGGTTTATAATGGTGATGAATCTCTAGTTTGTTATTGAGGTTTATAATGGTGGTGAATCTCTAGTTTGTTATTGAGAGGTTTATAATGGTGATGAATCTCTAATTTGTTATTGAGGTTTATAATGGTGGTGAAACTCTAGTTTGTTATTGAGGTTTATAATGGTGGTGAATCTCTAGTTTGTTATTGAGAGGTTTATAATGGTGATGAATCTCTAGTTTGTTATTGAGGTTTATAATGGTGGTGAATCTCTAGTTTGTTATTGAGAGGTTTATAATGGTGATGAATCTCTAATTTGTTATTGAGGTTTATAATGGTGGTGAAACTCTAGTTTGTTATTGAGGTTTATAATGGTGATGAATCTCTAGTGTGTTATTGAGAGGTTTATAATGGTGATGAATCTCTAGTGTGTTATTGAGAGGTTTATAATGGTGATGAATCTCGAGTTTGTTATTGAGGTTTATAATGGTGTTGAATGTCAGTGGAAGGTTAACAGTACTTGTAGAGATGACATCTGTCGGTGAGGCTGAGGATGAAAAGAGGTGTTTTACTATGTGATAAAAGGTATGTTGATTATAACCAACCATAATCACATGATATAAGCACATCATTTTTCTATAACAGTAATACTATCAGAGAACTACACCATGTAACAGTACTACTATCAGAGAACTACAACACGTAACAGTACTACTATCAGAGAACTACAACATGTAACAGTACTACTACTATCAGAGAACTACAACACGTAACAGTACTACTACTAACAGAGAACTACAACACGTAACAGTACTACTACTATCAGAGAACTACAACACGTAACAGTACTACTACTATCAGAGAACTACAACACGTAACAGTACTACTACTATCAGAGAACTACAACACGTAACAGTACTACTACTATCAGAGAACTACAACACGTAACAGTACTACTACTATCAGAGAACTACAACACGTAACAGTACTACTACTATCAGAGAACTACAACACGTAACAGTACTACTACTATCAGAGAACTACAACACGTAACAGTACTACTACTATCAGAGAACTACAACACGTAACAGTACTACTATCAGAGAACTACAACACGTAACAGTACTACTATCAGAGAACTACAACACGTAACAGTACTACTATCAGAGAACTACAACACGTAACAGTACTACTATCAGAGAACTACAACACGTAACAGCAATACTACTATCAGAGAACTACAACACGTAACAGCAATACTACTATCAGAGAACTACAACACGTAACAGCAATACTACTATCAGAGAACTACAACACGTAACAGCAATACTACTATCAGAGAACTACAACACGTAACAGCAATACTACTATCAGAGAACTACAACACGTAACAGCAATACTACTATCAGAGAACTACAACACGTAACAGCAATACTACTATCAGAGAACTACAACACGTAACAGCAATACTACTATCAGAGAACTACAACACGTAACAGCAATACTACTATCAGAGAACTACAACACGTAACAGCAATACTACTATCAGAGAACTACAACACGTAACAGCAATACTACTATCAGAGAACTACAACACGTAACAGCACTACTATCAGAGAACTACAACACGTAACAGTACTACTATCAGAGGACTACAACACGTAACAGTACTACTATCAGAGAACTACAACATGTAACAGTAATACTATCAGAGAACTACAACATGTAACAGTCCTACTATCAGAGAACTACAACACGTAACAGTACTACTATCAGAGGACTACAACACGTAACAGTACTACTATCAGAGGACTACAACACGTAACAGTACTACTATCAGAGGACTACAACACGTAACAGTACTACTATCAGAGGACTACAACACGTAACAGCACTACTATCAGAGAACTACAACACCGTAACAGTACTACTATCAGAGAACTACAACATGTAACAGTACTACTATCAGAGGACTACAACATGTAACAGTGATACTATCAGAGGACTACAACATGTAACAGTACTACTATCAGAGAACTACAACACGTAACAGTACTACTATCAGAGGACTACAACATGTAACAGTGATACTATCAGAGAACTACAACACGTAACAGTACTACTATCAGAGGACTACAACACGTAACAGTACTACTATCAGAGGACTACAACACGTAACAGTACTACTATCAGAGGACTACAACACGTAACAGTACTACTATCAGAGGACTACAACACGTAACAGTACTACTATCAGAGGACTACAACACGTAACAGTACTACTATCAGAGGACTACAACACGTAACAGTACTACTATCAGAGGACTACAACACGTAACAGTACTACTATCAGAGGACTACAACATGTAACAGTACTACTATCAGAGGACTACAACATGTAACAGTACTACTATCAGAGAACTACAACACGTAACAGTACTACTATCAGAGAACTACAACACGTAACAGTACTACTATCAGAGAACTACAACACGTAACAGTACTACTATCAGAGAACTACAACACGTAACAGTACTACTATCAGAGAACTACAACACGTAACAGTACTACTATCAGAGAACTACAACACGTAACAGTACTACTATCAGAGAACTACAACACGTAACGGTACTACTATCAGAGAACTACACCATGTAACAGTACTACTATCAGAGAACTACAACATGTAAGAGTACTACTATCAGAGAACTACAACATGTAACAGTACTACTATCAGAGAACTACAACATGTAACTGTACTACTATCAGAGAACTACAACATGTAACAGTACTACTATCAGAGAACTACAACATGTAACAGTACTACTATCAGAGAACTACAACATGTAACTGTACTACTATCAGAGAACTACAACATGTAACAGTACTACTATCAGAGAACTACAACATGTAACAGTACTACTATCAGAGAACTACAACATGTAACAGTACTACTATCAGAACTACAACATGTAACAGTACTACTATCAGAGAACTACAATCATGTAACAGTACTACTATCAGAGAACTACAACACGTAACAGTACTGCTATCAGAACTACAACATGTAACAGTACTACTATCAGAGAACTACAACACGTAACAGTACTACTATCAGAGAACTACAACATGTAACAGTACTACTATCAGAGAACTACAACATGTAACAGTACTGCTGTTCCTGGTCTGACTTGATTTGATTTGAGCTCTGAATGTCTGTTACCTGGCAGCCAGACAAGTCTGTTCCATACAAGTTCATCACCTTCCTTTTCTTTCAGAAGCAGATCAACTTCTTTAACTATAGTTTGTAAGAACAACTGAAAAGTGGGGTAGTAGTAGTTTTCATAGGAATCAAATTTCACAAACTCTGCTTCCTGAAATAAAGAGACATTACTAGTCAGTGAGTGAGAATGAAATGAAAAATTACATAGTAATAAAAAAATGTTTTAGTCAAATATAGCCCAGATTTACTTTTGGCTGTATTCGATGTCCATCTGCAGAATTAGTGGAGAGGGTGTATTCTTGCTTTGGGGTTAGTTTACACGGAGAAGTTGTAAGAATTTCTCTAATTCCATCCCTTTCAATCACCTCCCGCACCTTGAAAGGACCAACAATAGACAGGTTAGTTGTGCTTCAAAATTACTTTTTAAAATATTTAATTTATATGGGTAAAAAAAAAATCATAAAGTTTGAGAATAATGCAATAAGATGAAAAAGGTCAGCAGATGGAATTCAGTCTAACTTGCTACTTGTTCCTTGCTACTCTCCATAATGGTTTGATTAAATGTTTAGCCGTTAAGCTAGCATTACATTTGATTGAATTCCAGCCAGATAGAAGTGGGTTTGTAGGGTTGTAGGGTTCCAGCTCACCTCTTTTCTCACAACATTACTGGGAAGCAAAAACACATTCAGGATGGACCTCTGTTCAGGGACAAACGGTTGGTGGAATAACAACACAAGCCCCTGGATAGGGGAGATGGGAGCATCTTCTTCATGGACATTTCCATAAGCAGAGAATCCAGTGATGTTTATTATGATGTGTGTTTCTGTTATCTCAAGAGGAGGGATAAACTCTATGTTGTCATCAGTCACATGGGCTACAGACAGGAAGTCACATCCACCATCTAGGAAAGAAAGAGAATATTTAGAGCTTTCTCAGATATACAATAGAAATGACAATCAAGACAATGTAGCATATTAGCAGAGTTATCTTGTTTAGAGCAGTCTTGACAGAGAAATTCCTCTTTCATTCCTGAAAGTTACTTGTAATGAATACTTACCAGAATGAATCTGACAGTGTGGGAGGTGTAGTTGACAGACAGACCCCTTAAGGCATGTAAACTTGAACAGGGGTCCTGCAGGTCTCTTGCCATTCTGGGATAGAAGCCTCCTGTCCCAGTGGACTGTCCTATAGAGCACCTCTCCCTCTCCCTCCATCCTGAACACCAGGCCTGTTATACTACACTGGAACAGACATGCATGGGGGCACTGGAACAGACCTGCACTGGGGCACTGAAACCTAGAGGAAACAGCATGAGGAATATAATGTAATAATATTTCCTATCTACGACCATACAATGAGAAAACAAGAAATATATGTTACCGGTAAGTTCCGTTGCCCTCATGATTCAAGACGTCTGGAGTAAATTCATTACAAAGTTCCTAAAATGTAATTACAACAGCTCTTAAACCAACTGTTTAAATAAAAGGTTAAATAAAATCAATAAAACAAAAATGTGGTTTGTTCATGATGACATTTGACCTCTCAGACATGACCTCTAGTGTTACCTTCATGAACCTCATCTCCTTCTTCAGCCGAGAGATCTCAGTCTCCAGACGACGACGCTTCTCTCCAGACCGGGTCGACCTGGACACAGGAAACAGTCACTACACTGTTCTGTTCCCTACACCACCACATGCTGTGGTCACTACACTGTTCTGTTCCCCTACACCACCACCACCAGATGCTGTGGTCACTACACTGTTCTGTTCCCTACACCACCACCACATGCTGTGGTCACTACACTGTTCTGTTCCCTACACCACCACCACCAGATGCTGTGGTCACTACACTGTTCTGTTCCCCTACACCACCACCACATGCTGTGGTCACTACACTGTTCTGTTCCCCTACACCACCACTACATGCTGTGGTCACTACACTGTTCTGTTCCCCTACACCACCACCACATGCTGTGGTCACTACACTGCTCTGTTCCCCTACACCACCACTACATGCTGTGGTCACTGCTCTGTTCCCCTACACCACCACCACATGCTGTGGTCACTACACTGTTCTGTTCCCCTACACCACCACCACATGCTGTGGTCACTACACTGTTCTGTTCCCCTACACCACCACCACATGCTGTGGTCACTACACTGTTCTGTTCCCCTACACCACCACCACATGCTGTGGTCACTACACTGTTCTGTTCCCCTACACCACCACCACATGCTGTGGTCACTACACTGTTCTGTTCCCCTACACCACCACCACATGCTGTGGTCACTACACTGTTCTGTTCCCCTACACCACCACCACATGCTGTGGTCACTACACTGTTCTGTTCCCCTACACCACCACCACATGCTGTGGTCACTACACTGTTCTGTTCCCCTACACCACCACCACATGCTGTGGTCACTACACTGTTCTGTTCCCTACACCACCACCACATGCTGTGGTCACTACACTGTTCTGTTCCCCTACACCACCACCACATGCTGTGGTCACTACACTGTTCTGTTCCCCTACACCACCACCACATGCTGTGGTCACTACACTGTTCTGTTTCCCTACACCACCACCACATGCTGTGGTCACTTCACTGTTCTGTTCCCCTACACCACCACCACATGCTGTGGTCACTACACTGTTCTGTTCCCCTACACCACCACCACATGCTGTGGTCACTACACTGTTCTGTTCCCTACACCACCACCACATGCTGTGGTCACTACACTGTTCTGTTCCCCTACACCACCACCACATGCTGTGGTCACTACACTGTTCTGTTCCCTACACCACCACCACATGCTGTGGTCACTACACTGTTCTGTTCCCCTACACCACCACCACATGCTGTGGTCACTTCACTGTTCTGTTCCCCTACACCACCACCACATGCTGTGGTCACTACACTGTTCTGTTTCCCTACACCACCACCACATGCTGTGGTCACTACACTGTTCTGTTCCCCTACACCACCACCACATGCTGTGGTCACTACACTGTTCTGTTCCCCTACACCACCACCACATGCTGTGGTCACTACACTGTTCTGTTCCCTACACCACCACCACATGCTGTGGTCACTACACTGTTCTGTTCCCTACACCACCACCACATGCTGTGGTCACTACACTGTTCTGTTCCCCTACACCACCACCACATGCTGTGGTCACTACACTGTTCTGTTCCCCTACACCACCACCACATGCTGTGGTCACTACACTGTTCCCCTACACCACCACCACATGCTGTGGTCACTACACTGTTCTGTTCCCCTACACCACCACCACATGCTGTGGTCACTACACTGTTCCCCTACACCACCACCACATGCTGTGGTCACTACACTGTTCTGTTCCCCTACACCACCACCACATGCTGTGGTCACTACACTGTTCTGTTCCCCTACACCACCACCACCACATGCTGTGGTCACTACACTGTTCCCCTACACCACCACCACATGCTGTGGTCACTACACTGTTCTGTTCCCCTACACCACCACCACATGCTGTGGTCACTACACTGTTCTGTTCCCCTACACCACCACCACATGCTGTGGTCACTACACTGTTCTGTTCCCCTACACCACCACCACATGCTGTGGTCACTTCACTGTTCTACATTCATTTCACTCAGTTCATGAGGATGATGCAATAGAGGTATAGAAGAGATGTTAGAGGGTCAATTCACCACTTTTAAAGTTGATTATCTCTCCAGCACCAGACCAGTAGACTCAGATATTCAATGTTACCAGTATCTATAGCAAATAAATCAAATGTATTTTATACATCCTTTTTATATCAACTGATGTCACAAAGAGCTATACAGAAACCCAGCCCAAAACCCCAAGCAGCAGGCAATACAGAGGCAGAAGCACAGTGACTGGGAAGAAACCTAGAGAGGAACCAGGCTCTGAGAGGTGTCCAGTCCTCTTCTTTACCGGTAGTGTCACGTTCTGACCATAGTTCTTGTGTGTTTTACTTGTTTTAGTGTTGGTCAGGACATGAGCTGGGTGGGCATTCTATGTTGTGTGTCTAGTTTGTCTGTTTCTATGTTTGGCCGAATATGGTTCTCAATCAGAGGCAGGTGTCTTGTGTTGTCTCTGATTGGGAATCATATTTAGGTGGCTTGTTTTGTGTTGGGGTTTGTGGGTGGTTGTTTCCTGTCTTTGTGCTCGTTTCACCAGAGAGGTGAAAAGAGGACTCTTCAGACGAAGAGGTGGAAGGCTGCGGTTACAGGTAGAGAACAGACTAATACAGAATGTGAATTACACCTGGGGGGTCTCTATTATGATTAATGATAAAAATGTCATTTAATTTATGACCTTTTTAACGTGGCATGAACACAACCAGTCATGATGCTTTCATCTGATTGTCAAACAAATCCCTTCTAAAAGTAGACTACCTGTACATGTTCATCCACTCCTAAATAATTACACCATCTAAACAGTGGACTGCATGTATACTGACACCATCTAAACAGTGGACTGCATGTATACTGACACCATCTAAACAGTGGACTGCATGTATACTGGCACCATCTAAACAGTGGACTGCATGTATACTGACACCATCTAAACAGTGGACTGCATGTATACTGACACCATCTAAACAGTGGACTGCATGTATACTGGCACCATCTAAACAGTGGACTGCATGTATACTGACACCATCTAAACAGTGGACTGCATGTATACTGACACCATCTAAACAGTGGACTGCATGTATACTGGCACCATCTAAACAGTGGACTGCATGTATACTGACACCATCTAAACAGTGGACTGCATGTATACTGGCACCATCTAAACAGTAGACTGCATGTATACTGGCACCATCTAAACAGTGGACTGCATGTATACTGACACCATCTAAACAGTGGACTGCATGTATACTGACACCATCTAAACAGTGGACTGCATGTATACTGACACCATCTAAACAGTGGACTGCATGTATACTGACACCATCTAAACAGTGGACTGCATGTATACTGACACCATCTAAACAGTGGACTGCATGTATACTGACACCATCTAAACAGTGGACTGCATGTATACTGGCACCATCTAAACAGTGGACTGCATGTATACTGACACCATCTAAACAGTGGACTGCATGTATACTGACACCATCTACACAGTGGACTGCATGTATACTGGCACCATCTAAACAGTGGACTGCATGTATACTGACACCATCTAAACAGTGGACTGCATGTATACTGACACCATCTAAACAGTGGACTGCATGTATACTGACACCATCTAAACAGTGGACTGCATGTATACTGACACCATCTAAACAGTGGACTGCATGTATACTGACACCATCTAAACAGTGGACTGCATGTATACTGACACCATCTAAACAGTGGACTGCATGTATACTGACACCATCTAAACAGTGGACTGCATGTATACTGGCACCATCTAAACAGTGGACTGCATGTATACTGACACCATCTAAACAGTGGACTGCATGTATACTGACACCATCTAAACAGTGGACTGCATGTATACTGACACCATCTAAACAGTGGACTGCATGTATACTGACACCATCTAAACAGTGGACTGCATGTATACTGACACCATCTAAACAGTGGACTGCATGTATACTGACACCATCTAAACAGTGGACTGCATGTATACTGACACCATCTAAACAGTGGACTGCATGTATACTGACACCATCTAAACAGTGGACTGCATGTATACTGACACCATCTAAACAGTGGACTGCATGTATACTGACACCATCTAAACAGTGGACTGCATGTATACTGGCACCATCTAAACAGTGGACTGCATGTATACTGGCACCATCTAAACAGTGGACTGCATGTATACTGACACCATCTAAACAGTGGACTGCATGTATACTGACACCATCTAAACAGTGGACTGCATGTATACTGACACCATCTAAACAGTGGACTGCATGTATACTGACACCATCTAAACAGTGGACTGCATGTATACTGACACCATCTAAACAGTGGACTGCATGTATACTGACACCATCTAAACAGTGGACTGCATGTATACTGACACCATCTAAACAGTGGACTGCATGTATACTGACACCATCTAAACAGTGGACTGCATGTATACTGACACCATCTAAACAGTGGACTGCATGTATACTGACACCATCTAAACAGTGGACTGCATGTATACTGACACCATCTAAACAGTGGACTGCATGTATACTGACACCATCTAAACAGTGGACTGCATGTATACTGACACCATCTAAACAGTGGACTGCATGTATACTGACACCATCTAAACAGTGGACTGCATGTATACTGACACCATCTAAACAGTGGACTGCATGTATACTGACACCATCTAAACAGTGGACTGCATGTATACTGACACCATCTAAACAGTGGACTGCATGTATACTGACACCATCTAAACAGTGGACTGCATGTATACTGACACCATCTAAACAGTGGACTGCATGTATACTGACACCATCTAAACAGTGGACTGCATGTATACTGACACCATCTAAACAGTGGACTGCATGTATACTGACACCATCTAAACAGTGGACTGCATGTATACTGACACCATCTAAACAGTGGACTGCATGTATACTGACACCATCTAAACAGTGGACTGCATGTATACTGACACCATCTAAACAGTGGACTGCATGTATACTGACACCATCTAAACAGTGGACTGCATGTATACTGGCACCATCTAAACAGTGGACTGCATGTATACTGACACCATCTAAACAGTGGACTGCATGTATACTGACACCATCTAAACAGTGGACTGCATGTATACTGGCACCATCTAAACAGTGGACTGCATGTATACTGACACCATCTAAACAGTGGACTGCATGTATACTGGCACCATCTAAACAGTGGACTGCATGTATACTGACACCATCTAAACAGTGGACTGCATGTATACTGACACCATCTAAACAGTGGACTGCATGTATACTGACACCATCTAAACAGTGGACTGCATGTATACTGACACCATCTAAACAGTGGACTGCATGTATACTGACACCATCTAAACAGTGGACTGCATGTATACTGGCACCATCTAAACAGTGGACTGCATGTATACTGGCACCATCTAAACAGTGGACTGCATGTATACTGGCACCATCTAAACAGTGGACTGCATGTATACTGACACCATCTAAACAGTGGACTGCATGTATACTGGCACCATCTAAACAGTGGACTGCATGTATACTGGCACCATCTAAACAGTGGAATAGACGGGTAAACTCTGATTGCCGGTCGCAGTGAAAAGAGTAACGATCCCAATACTTTAATGCATTTGTCTGAAAAAGGTGGGTCAACTGAGTTTACCCTCCACTAGACCTACACCACTGCTGGTAGCCTACACTCTCAGACGAGGCAATTTTACACACATCAACACACGCAGAACAGGTAGCCTACATTCAACATAATACATGAGTTAAATCAAAACATGTTTACACCCTAGTTCATGAGTTGTCCATAATTCATGAATGTTTGTAGTCTTTACAGATCATGTGACATAAAACACTACCTTTCTTTCCTTACATTAATTACATTTGACAGTTTTATTTGTCAAATAAACAATTTGGCTAATCTATACTTTCATATTTCCAAGTCCTATTCTTGAACATCAAGGGGTATAACATTATTGGAGTGACTGGAAATCTGACAACTTTGGTTTTTAATGTAAATATATAATTGAATCGTACTATTATATGTGGAAAGTGATGGTTTAGAAGAAGTCTACTTAACAACCCATAAAGTCATATTTTCCATCCATATACGGCCAGCTATGTAAACTTTAACATTGATTTATCCTGCAATAGATGTCGTTCAATTGGTAACATGCATTTTTGTCTTCTTCTAATGTCTCTTAAAGGGAAAGTAATCTAAAAGTAACTGAATGTAATCAGATTACGTTACTGAGTTTGGGGGTAATCCAAAAGTTACGTTACTGATGACATTTTTGGACAGGTAACTTGTAACTGTAACGGATCACATTTAGAAAGTAATCTACCCAACCCTGACGGTTTATTTGAGCTCCCCCATAATTCGCACCCTGGACTAATATCCTCTATGTCCACTCTGAGAGGTGGTCCTGGCTGTACCAGGTAGATATTAGAGAATAGTCTATGTTAACTCACATTACAGAAGAGGTGCTGGGAAGTTCGCTGTATGTCTCTTCACTCTCCTCCCCTGCTGGCTTCCTTTCCTTCCCAGAGGCAGCTACCTCCTACACACACACACACACACACACACAAACACAGTTTGTCTTGACTGAAGTCTTTTCTACTGAGGACCACATCAGGTTAGGGTCTAGGCGTGTAATAAAACTTAATGGATGAGACAGTCATTGTTGAGAACAATGTCTCTTGACAACATCTCTTGAGGTGCTTTAACATATGAGGGTAGAACTGTAGAACTGACTATAACAGTGAGTACAGGTGTTTTAACATATGAAGGTAGAACTGACTATAACAGTGAGTACAGGTGTTTTAACATATGAAGGTAGAACTGACTATAACAGTGAGTACAGGTGTTTTAACATATGAAGGTAGAACTGACTATAACAGTGAGTACAGGTGTTTTAACATATGAGGGTAGAACTGACTATGACAGTGAGTACAGGTGTTTTAACATATGAGGGTAGAACTGACTATAACAGTGAGTACAGGTCTTTAACATATGAGGGTAGAACTGAGTATGACAGTGAGTACAGGTGTTTTAACATATGAGGGTAGAACTGACTATGACAGTGAGTACAGGTGTTTTAACATATGAGGGTAGAACTGTAGAACTGACTATGACAGTGAGTACAGGTGTTTTAACATATGAGGGTAGAACTGACTATGACAGTGAGTACAGGTGCTTTAACATATGAGGGTAGAACTGTAGAACTGACTATAACAGTGAGTACAGGTGTTTTAACATATGAGGGTAGAACTGACTATGACAGTGAGTACAGGTGATGTAACATATGAGGGTAGAACTGACTATGACAGTGAGTACAGGTGTTTTAACATATGAGGGTAGAACTGTAGAACTGACTATAACAGTGAGTACAGGTGATGTAACATATGAGGGTAGAACTGACTATGACAGTGAGTACAGGTGTTTTAACATATGAGGGTAGAACTGACTATGACAGTGAGTACAGGTGATGTAACATATGAGGGTAGAACTGACTATGACAGTGAGTACAGGTGTTTAACATATGAGGGTAGAACTGTAGAACTGACTATGACAGTGAGTACAGGTGATGTAACATATGAGGGTAGAACTGACTATGACAGTGAGTACAGGTGATGTAACATATGAGGGTAGAACTGTAGAACTAACTATGACAGTGAGTACAGGTGATGTAACATATGAGGGTAGAACTGTAGAACTGACTATGACAGTGAGTACAGGTGTTTAACATATGAGGGTAAAAGTGGTCCTACACTTCTCTAACCGTCCTCTTACCTGTGAGCTGAGCTGTCCTGAACTACCAGCAGAAGTTAACGACAACTTCTGAGACGAGTCAAGGGAGAGGAAGGAGCTGGAGAGAAGGGCGTCGTCGAAGGAGGATTTGGGCCTGAGTTGGAAAGAGGACTTGTATGAGGCAGTGGGAATACCTGAGAAAGAGGGAGAAACATGGGAAACAGAGGGGAAGATAGGAAGGGGGACAGAGAGTCAGTTAGGGTCCTTGTCTACAATCCTACTTCTCTGATCTCTAACTTCTCTGCCAGATCATTCTGGTTCATCTTCCAGATTAGGAAGCTCAGGAAGAGATATACAGTCATGATTAGAAAGTCTCATCTGTTTGTGAAATCTTCACTACTGTATTGGTGACTGTGTGTATGGAATGTAATGAATGTTGGATTGTTGTTTAATCATAATGGGGTCACCTGGATACATCATGAATACACATTATAAAAGAGGAGCCTGCTGTATGTTATTATGAAGTCAGTTGAACGTTCTTTCTGGTTAGACCTACACTGAACTGTGATGGTGATGTATAGATTGATGTACATTGTTGTTATGTTACCTCTAGTGTGATCTCTCTGTAACTTCACTGCCAGATCATTCAGCTTCATCTCCCTCAGGATCCAGAGTGTGATCCCCACAGCTCTCTCAGGGCCGTATCTCTTCACCATATGATCCACTGTGTCCTGTCTGTCAGAGTTCTCCAGGTGGCTCTCTGGGATGGGAGGAAAGCCAAACAGCTGGCCACTAGTCAGGTGAGACTGAAAGGTCTTCAGCTGTTCTTCAGTGAGCTCCTCCAGAGTGGTCAGCAGCAGAGCTGGAACATCCAACATGAAGGGTCTCTAAAATAACAAAGATGATAAGATAAGTAAAGAGATAGAAATACAAGCTACTGATATAAGTAACATGAACATAGCCACACAGAAATATATTCACAGCTTTATTGTCTAATGGTGTGTGTGTGTGTGTGTGTGTGTAGGGATGCAGCCTGACTCCCACCACTCATAGTTACATGAGAGAATGGTTAATTATCTAGGCTGTATGTGTGTACTGTATAATTTCATACTGTAGAACTGACTATGACAGTGAGTACAGGTGATGTAACATATGAGGGTAGAACTGTAGAACTGACTATGACAGTGAGTACAGGTGTTTTAACATATGGGGGTAGAACTGTAGAACTGACTATGACAGTGAGTACAGGTGTTTTAACATATGAGGGTAGAACTGACTATGACAGTGAGTACAGGTGATGTAACATATGAGGGTAGAACTGTAGAACTGACTATGACAGTGAGTACAGGTGTTTAACATATGAGGGTAGAACTGTAGAACAGACTATGACAGTGAGTACAGGTGATGTAACATATGAGGGTAGAACTGACTATGACAGTGAGTACAGGTGATGTAACATATGAGGGTAGAACTGTAGAACTGACTATGACAGTGAGTACAGGTGTTTAACATATGAGGGTAGAACTGACTATGACAGTGAGTACAGGTGATGTAACATATGAGGGTAGAACTGTAGAACTGACTATGACAGTGAGTACAGGTGTTTTAACATATGAGGGTAGAACTGACTATGACAGTGAGTACAGGTGATGTAACATATGAGGGTAGAACTGTAGAACTGACTATAACAGTGAGTACAGGTGATGTAACATATGAGGGTAGAACTGACTATGACAGTGAGTACAGGTGGTGTAACATATGAGGGTAGAACTGTAGAACTGACTATAACAGTGAGAACAGGTGTTTTAACATATGGGGGTAGAACTGTAGAACTGACTATGACAGTGAGTACAGGTGTTTTAACATATGAGGGTAGAACTGACTATGACAGTGAGTACAGGTGATGTAACATATGAGGGTAGAACTGTAGAACTGACTATGACAGTGAGTACAGGTGTTTAACATAAGAGGGTAGAACTGTAGAACAGACTATGACAGTGAGTACAGGTGATGTAACATATGAGGGTAGAACTGACTATGACAGTGAGTACAGGTGATGTAACATATGAGGGTAGAACTGTAGAACTGACTATGACAGTGAGTACAGGTGTTTAACATATGAGGGTAGAACTGACTATGACAGTGAGTACAGGTGATGTAACATATGAGGGTAGAACTGTAGAACTGACTATGACAGTGAGTACAGGTGTTTTAACATATGAGGGTAGAACTGACTATGACAGTGAGTACAGGTGATGTAACATATGAGGGTAGAACTGTAGAACTGACTATAACAGTGAGTACAGGTGATGTAACATATGAGGGTAGAACTGACTATGACAGTGAGTACAGGTGGTGTAACATATGAGGGTAGAACTGTAGAACTGACTATAACAGTGAGAACAGGTGTTTTAACATATGGGGGTAGAACTGTAGAACTGACTATGACAGTGAGTACAGGTGTTTTAACATATGAGGGTAGAACTGACTATAACAGTGAGTACAGGTGATGTAACATATGAGGGTAGAACTGTAGAACTGACTATGACAGTGAGTACAGGTGTTTAACATATGAGGGTAAAAGTGGTCCTACACTTCTCTAACCGTCCTCTTACCTGTGAGCTGAGCTGTCCTGAACTACCAGCAGAAGTTAACGACAACGTCTGAGACGAGTCAAGGGAGAGGAAGGAGCTGGAGAGAAGGGCGACGTCGAAGGAGGATTTGGGCCTGAGTTGGAAAGAGGACTTGTATGAGGCAGTGGGAATACCTGAGAAAGAGGGAGAAACATGGGAAACAGAGGGGAAGATAGGAAGGGGGATAGAGAGTCAGTTAGGGTCCTTGTCTACAATCCTACTTCTCTGATCTCTAATTTCTCTGCCAGATCATTCTGGTTCATCTTCCAGATTAGGAAGCTCAGGAAGAGATATACAGTCATGATTAGAAAGTCTCATCTGTTTGTGAAATCTTCACTACTGTATTGGTGACTGTATGTATGGAATGTAATGAATGTTGGATTGTTGTTTAATCATAATGGGGTCACCTGGATACATCATGAATACACATTATAAAAGAGGGGTCTGCTGAATGTTATTATGAAGTCAGTTGAATGTTCTTTCTGGTTAGACCTACACTGAACTGTGATGGTGATGTATAGATTGATGTACATTGTTGTTATGTTACCTCTAGTGTGATCTCTCTCTAACTTGTCTGCCAGATCATTCAGCTTCATCTCCCTCAGGATCCAGAGTGTGATCTCCACAGCTCTCTCAGGGCCGTATCTCTTCACCATATGATCCACTGTGTCCTGTCTGTCAGTGTTCTCCAGCTGTCTCTCTGGGATGGGAGGAAAGCCAAACAGCTGGCCACTAGTCAGGTGAGACTGAAATGTCTTCAGCTGTTCTTCAGTGAGCTCCTCCAGAGTGGGCAGTAGCAGAGCTGGAACAGGATGTGTAGTTGAGGGTCTCTAAAATAACAAAGATGATAAGATAAGTAAAGAGATAGAAATACAAGCTACTGATATAAATAACATGAACATAGCCACACAGAAATATATTCACAGCTTTATTGTCTAATGGTGTGTGTGTGTGTGTGTGTGTAGGGATGCAGCCTGACCCCCACCACTCATAGTTACATGAGAGAATGGTTAATTATCTAGACTGTATGTGTGTACTGTATAATTTCATACTGTAGAACTGACTATGACAATGAGTACAGGTGATGTAACATATGAGGGTAGAACTGTAGAACTGACTATGACAGTGAGTACAGGTGTTTTAACATATGAGGGTAGGACTGTAGAACTGACTATGACAGTGAGTACAGGTGATGTAACATATGAGGGTAGGACTGTAGAACTGACTATGACAGTGAGTACAGGTGATGTAACATATGAGGGTAGAACTGTAGAACTGAGTATGACAGTGAGTACAGGTGTTTAACATATGAGGGTAGAACTGACTATGACAGTGAGTACAGGTGTTGTAACATATGAGGGTAGAGCTGTAGAACTGACTATAACAGTGAGTACAGGTGATGTAACATATGAGGGTAGAACTGACTATAACAGTGAGTACAGGTGATGTAACATATGAGGGTAGAACTGACTATGACAGTGAGTACAGGTGTTTTAACATATGAGGGTAGAACTGTAGAACTGACTATAACAGTGAGTACAGGTGATGTAACATATGAGGGTAGAACTGACTATGACAGTGAGTACAGGTGATGTAACATATGAGGGTAGAACTGTAGAACTGACTATAACAGTGAGAACAGGTGTTTTAACATATGGGGGTAGAACTGTAGAACTGACTATGACAGTGAGTACAGGTGTTTAACATATGAGGGTAGAACTGACTATGACAGTGAGTACAGGTGTTTTAACATATGAGGGTAGAACTGACTATGACAGTGAGTACAGGTGATGTAACATATGAGGGTAGAACTGTAGAACTGACTATGACAGTGAGTACAGGTGTTTAACATATGAGGGTAGAACTGTAGAACTGACTATGACAGTGAGTACAGGTGTTTTAACATATGAGGGTAGAACTGACTATAACAGTGAGTACAGGTGATGTAACATATGAGGGTAGAACTGTAGAACTGACTATGACAGTGAGTACAGGTGTTTAACATATGAGGGTAAAAGTGGTCCTACACTTCTCTAACCGTCCTCTTACCTGTGAGCTGAGCTGTCCTGAACTACCAGCAGAAGTTAACGACAACGTCTGAGACGAGTCAAGGGAGAGGAAGGAGCTGGAGAGAAGGGCGACGTCGAAGGAGGATTTGGGCCTGAGTTGGAAAGAGGACTTGTATGAGGCAGTGGGAATACCTGAGAAAGAGGGAGAAACATGGGAAACAGAGGGGAAGATAGGAAGGGGGACAGAGAGTCAGTTAGGGTCCTTGTCTACAATCCTACTTCTCTGATCTCTAATTTCTCTGCCAGATCATTCTGGTTCATCTTTCAGATTAGGAAGCTCAGGAAGAGATATACAGTCATGATTAGAAAGTCTCATCTGTTTGTGAAATCTTCACTACTGTATTGGTGACTGTATGTATGGAATGTAATGAATGTTGGATTGTTGTTTAATCATAATGGGGTCACCTGGATACATCATGAATAAACATTATAAAAGAGGGGTCTGCTGAATGTTATTATGAAGTCAGTTGAATGTTCTTTCTGGTTAGACCTACACTGAACTGTGATGGTGATGTATAGATTGATGTACATTGTTGTTATGTTACCTCTAGTGTGATCTCTCTCTAACTTGTCTGCCAGATCATTCAGCTTCATCTCCCTCAGGATCCAGAGTGTGATCTCCACAGCTCTCTCAGGGCCGTATCTCTTCACCATATGATCCACTGTGTCCTGTCTGTCAGTGTTCTCCAGCTGTCTCTCTGGGATGGGAGGAAAGCCAAACAGCTGGCCACTAGTCAGGTGAGACTGAAATGTCTTCAGCTGTTCTTCAGTGAGCTCCTCCAGAGTGGGCAGTAGCAGAGCTGGAACAGGATGTGTAGTTGAGGGTCTCTAAAATAACAAAGATGATAAGATAAGTAAAGAGATAGAAATACAAGCTACTGATATAAATAACATGAACATAGCCACACAGAAATATATTCACAGCTTTATTGTCTAATGGTGTGTGTGTGTGTGTGTGTGTAGGGATGCAGCCTGACCCCCACCACTCATAGTTACATGAGAGAATGGTTAATTATCTAGACTGTATGTGTGTACTGTATAATTTCATACTGTAGAACTGACTATGACAGTGAGTACAGGTGATGTAACATATGAGGGTAGAACTGTAGAACTGACTATGACAGTGAGTACAGGTGTTTTAACATATGAGGGTAGGACTGTAGAACTGACTATGACAGTGAGTACAGGTGATGTAACATATGAGGGTAGGACTGTAGAACTGACTATGACAGTGAGTACAGGTGATGTAACATATGAGGGTAGAACTGTAGAACTGAGTATGACAGTGAGTACAGGTGTTTAACATATGAGGGTAGAACTGACTATGACAGTGAGTACAGGTGATGTAACATATGAGGGTAGAGCTGTAGAACTGACTATAACAGTGAGTACAGGTGATGTAACATATGAGGGTAGAACTGACTATAACAGTGAGTACAGGTGATGTAACATATGAGGGTAGAACTGACTATGACAGTGAGTACAGGTGTTTTAACATATGAGGGTAGAACTGTAGAACTGACTATAACAGTGAGTACAGGTGATGTAACATATGAGGGTAGAACTGACTATGACAGTGAGTACAGGTGATGTAACATATGAGGGTAGAACTGTAGAACTGACTATAACAGTGAGAACAGGTGTTTTAACATATGGGGGTAGAACTGTAGAACTGACTATGACAGTGAGTACAGGTGTTTAACATATGAGGGTAGAACTGACTATGACAGTGAGTACAGGTGTTTTAACATATGAGGGTAGAACTGACTATGACAGTGAGTACAGGTGATGTAACATATGAGGGTAGAACTGTAGAACTGACTATGACAGTGAGTACAGGTGTTTAACATATGAGGGTAGAACTGTAGAACTGACTATGACAGTGAGTACAGGTGATGTAACATATGAGGGTAGAACTGACTATGACAGTGAGTACAGGTGATGTAACATATGAGGGTAGAACTGTAGAACTGACTATGACAGTGAGTACAGGTGTTTAACATATGAGGGTAAAAGTGGTCCTACACTTCTCTAACCGTCCTCTTACCTGTGAGCTGAGCTGTCCTGAACTACCAGCAGAAGTTAACGACAACGTCTGAGACGAGTCAAGGGAGAGGAAGGAGTTGGAGAGAATGGCGACGTCGAAGGAGGATTTGGGCCTGAGTTGGAAAGAGGACTTGTATGAGGCAGTGGGAATACCTGAGAAAGAGGGAGAAACATGGGAAACAGAGGGGAAGATAGGAAGGGGGACAGAGAGTCAGTTAGGGTCCTTGTCTACAATCCTACTTCTCTGATCTCTAATTTCTCTGATAGATCATTCTGGTTCATCTTCCAGATTAGGAAGCTCAGGAAGAGATATACAGTCATGATTAGAAAGTCTCATCTGTTTGTGAAATCTTCACTACTGTATTGGTGACTGTATGTATGGAATGTAATGAATGTTGGATTGTTGTTTAATCATAATGGGGTCACCTGGATACATCATGAATAAACATTATAAAAGAGGGGTCTGCTGAATGTTATTATGAAGTCAGTTGAATGTTCTTTCTGGTTAGACCTACACTGAACTGTGATGGTGATGTATAGATTGATGTACATTGTTGTTATGTTACCTCTAGTGTGATCTCTCTCTAACTTGTCTGCCAGATCATTCAGCTTCATCTCCCTCAGGATCCAGAGTGTGATCTCCACAGCTCTCTCAGGGCCGTATCTCTTCACCATATGATCCACTGTGTCCTGTCTGTCAGTGTTATCCAGCTGTCTCTCTGGGATGGGAGGAAAGCCAAACAGCTGGCCACTAGTCAGGTGAGACTGAAATGTCTTCAGCTGTTCTTCAGTGAGCTCCTCCAGAGTGGTCAGCAGCAGAGCTGGAACATCCAACATCAAGGGTCTCTAAAATAACAAAGATGATAAGAGAATAGAAATACTGACTACTGAAATAAAATAAATTACATGAATATGTAATTACAACAGCTCTTAAACCAACAGTTTAAATAAAATCAATAAAATAAAAATGTGGTTTGTTCATGATGACATTTGACCTCTCAGACATGACCTCTAGTGTTACCTTCATGAACCTCATCTCCTTCTTCAGCCGAGAGATCTCAGTCTCCAGACGACGACGCTTCTCTCCAGACCGGGTCGACCTGGACACAGGAAACAGTCACTACACTGTTCTGTTCCCTACACCACTACATGCTGTGGTCACTACACTGTTCTGTTCCCCTACACCACCACCACCACATGCTGTGGTCACTATACTGTTCTGTTCCCCTACACCACCACTACATGCTGTGGTCACTATACTGTTCTGTTCTCCTACACCACCACCACATGCTGTGGTCACTACACTGTTCTGTTCCCCTACACCAACACATGCTGTGGTCACTACACTGTTCCCCTACACCACTACATGCTGTGGTCACTACACTGTTCTGTTCCCCTACACCACCACCACATGCTGTGGTCACTACACTGTTCTGTTCCCCTACACCACCACTACATGCTGTGGTCACTATACTGTTCTGTTCTCCTACACCACCACCACATGCTGTGGTCACTACACTGTTCTGTTCCCCTACACCAACACATGCTGTGGTCACTACACTGTTCCCCTACACCACTACATGCTGTGGTCACTACACTGTTCTGTTCCCCTACACCACCACCACATGCTGTGGTCACTACACTGTTCTGTTCCCCTACACCACCACTACATGCTGTGGTCACTACACTGTTCTGTTCCCCTACACCACCACCACATGCTGTGGTCACTACACTGTTCTGTTCCCCTACACCACCATCACCACATGCTGTGGTCACTACACTGTTCCCCTACACCACCACTACATGCTGTGGTCACTACACTGTTCTGTTCCCCTACACCACCACCACATGCTGTGGTCACTACACTGTTCCCCTACACCACCACTACATGCTGTGGTCACTACACTGTTCTGTTCCCCTACACCACCACATGCTGTGGTCACTACACTGTTCCCCTACACCACCACCACATGCTGTGGTCACTACACTGTTCTGTTCCTCTACACCACCACCACATGCTGTGGTCACTACACTGTTCCCCTACACCACCACCACATGCTGTGGTCACTACACTGTTCTGTTCCCCTACACCACCACCACATGCTGTGGTCACTACACTGTTCTGTTCCCCTACACCACCACCACATGCTGTGGTCACTACACTGTTCTGTTCCCCTACACCACCACCACCACATGCTGTGGTCACTACACTGTTCTGTTCCCCTACACCACCACATGCTGTGGTCACTACACTGTTCTGTTCCCCTACACCACCACCACCACATGCTGTGGTCACTACACTGTTCTGTTCCCCTACACCACCACCACATGCTGTGGTCACTACACTGTTCTGTTCCACTACACCACCACTACATGCTGTGGTCACTACACTGTTCTGTTCCCCTACACCACCACCACATGCTGTGGTCACTACACTGTTCTGTTCCCCTACACCACCACCACATGCTGTGGTCACTACACTGTTCTGTTCCCTACACCACCACCACATGCTGTGGTCACTACACTGTTCTGTTCCCCTACACCACCACATGCTGTGGTCACTACACTGTTCTGTTCCCCTACACCACCACCACATGCTGTGGTCACTACACTGTTCTGTTCCCTACACCACCACCACATGCTGTGGTCACTACACTGTTCTGTTCCCCTACACCACCACCACATGCTGTGGTCACTACACTGTTCTGTTCCCCTACACCACCACCACATGCTGTGGTCACTAGACTGTTCTGTTCCCCTACACCACCACCACATGCTGTGGTCACTACACTGTTCTGTTCCCCTACACCACCACTACATGCTGTGGTCACTACACTGTTCTGTTCCCCTACACCACCACCACATGCTGTGGTCACTACACTGTTCTGTTCCCCTACACCACCACCACCACATGCTGTGGTCACTACACTGTTCCCCTACACCACCACCACCACATGCTGTGGTCACTACACTGTTCTGTTCCCTACACCACCACCACATGCTGTGGTCACTACACTGTTCTGTTCCCCTACACCACCACCACATGCTGTGGTCACTACACTGTTCTGTTCCCCTACACCACCACCACATGCTGTGGTCACTACACTGTTCTGTTCCCCTACACCACCACCACCACATGCTGTGGTCACTACACTGTTCTGTTCCCCTACACCACCACCACCACATGCTGTGGTCACTACACTGTTCTGTCCCCCTACACCACCACATGCTGTGGTCACTACACTGTTCTGTTCCCCTACACCACCACCACCACATGCTGTGGTCACTACACTGTTCTGTTCCCTACACCACCACCACATGCTGTGGTCACTACACTGTTCTGTTCCCCTACACCACCACCACATGCTGTGGTCACTACACTGTTCTGTCCCCTACACCACCACCACCACATGCTGTGGTCACTACACTGTTCCCCTACACCACCACCACATGCTGTGGTCACTACACTGTTCTGTTCCCCTACACCACCACCACATGCTGTGGTCACTACACTGTTCTGTTCCCCTACACCACCACCACATGCTGTGGTCACTACACTGTTCTGTTCCCTACACCACCACCACATGCTGTGGTCACTACACTGTTCTGTTCCCCTACACCACCACCACATGCTGTGGTCACTACACTGTTCTGTTCCCCTGCACCACCACCACATGCTGTGGTCACTACACTGTTCTGTTCCCCTACACCACCACCACATGCTGTGGTCACTACACTGTTCTGTTCCCCTACACCACCACCACATGCTGTGGTCACTACACTGCTCTGTTCCCCTACACCACCACCACATGCTGTGGTCACTACACTGTTCTGTTCCCCTACACCACCACCACATGCTGTGGTCACTACACTGTTCTGTTCCCCTACACCACCACCACATGCTGTGGTCACTACACTGTTCCCCTACACCACCACCACATGCTGTGGTCACTACACTGTTCTGTTCCCCTACACCACCACCACATGCTGTGGTCACTACACTGCTCTGTTCCCCTACACCACCACCACATGCTGTGGTCACTACACTGTTCTGTTCCCCTACACCACCACCACATGCTGTGGTCACTACACTGCTCTGTTCCCCTACACCACCACCACATGCTGTGGTCACTACACTGCTCTGTTCCCCTACACCACCACCACATGCTGTGGTCACTACACTGTTCCCCTACACCACCACCACATGCTGTGGTCACTACACTGTTCTGTTCCCCTACACCACCACCACCACATGCTGTGGTCACTACACTGTTCTGTTCCCTACACCACCACCACATGCTGTGGTCACTACACTGTTCTGTTCCCTACACCACCACCACATGCTGTGGTCACTACACTGTTCCCCTACACCACCACCACATGCTGTGGTCACTACACTGTTCTGTTCCCCTACACCACCACCACATGCTGTGGTCACTACACTGTTCCCCTACACCACCACCACATGCTGTGGTCACTACACTGTTCCCCTACACCACCACCACATGCTGTGGTCACTACACTGTTCTGTTCCCCTACACCACCACCACATGCTGTGGTCACTACACTGTTCTGTTCCCCTACACCACCACCACATGCTGTGGTCACTACACTGTTCTGTTCCCCTGCACCACCACCACATGCTGTGGTCACTACACTGTTCTGTTCCCTACACCACCACCACCACATGCTGTGGTCACTACACTGTTCTGTTCCCCTACACCACCACCACATGCTGTGGTCACTACACTGTTCTGTTCCCCTACACCACCACCACATGCTGTGGTCACTACACTGTTCCCCTACACCACCACCACATGCTGTGGTCACTACACTGTTCTGTTCCCTACACCACCACCACATGCTGTGGTCACTACACTGTTCTGTTCCCCTACACCACCACCACATGCTGTGGTCACTACACTGTTCTGTTCCCCTACACCACCACCACCACATGCTGTGGTCACTACACTGCTCTGTTCCCCTACACCACCACCACATGCTGTGGTCACTACACTGTTCTGTTCCCCTACACCACCACCACATGCTGTGGTCACTACACTGTTCTGTTCCCCTACACCACCACCACATGCTGTGGTCACTACACTGTTCTGTTCCCCTACACCACCACCACATGCTGTGGTCACTACACTGTTCTGTTCCCCTACACCACCACATGCTGTGGTCACTACACTGTTCTGTTCCCCTACACCACCACATGCTGTGGTCACTACACTGTTCTGTTCCCCTACACCACCACCACCACATGCTGTGGTCACTACACTGTTCCCCTACACCACCACCACCACATGCTGTGGTCACTACACTGTTCTGTTCCCTACACCACCACCACATGCTGTGGTCACTACACTGTTCTGTTCCCTACACCACCACCACATGCTGTGGTCACTACACTGTTCTGTTCCCCTACACCACCACCACATGCTGTGGTCACTACACTGTTCCCCTACACCACCACCACATGCTGTGGTCACTACACTGTTCTGTTCCCCTACACCACCACCACATGCTGTGGTCACTACACTGTTCTGTTCCCTACACCACCACCACATGCTGTGGTCACTACACTGTTCCCCTACACCACCACCACATGCTGTGGTCACTACACTGTTCTGTTCCCCTACACCACCACCACATGCTGTGGTCACTACACTGTTCTGTTCCCCTACACCACCACCACCACATGCTGTGGTCACTACACTGTTCTGTTCCCCTACACCACCACTACATGCTGTGGTCACTACACTGTTCTGTTCCCCTACACCACCACCACATGCTGTGGTCACTACACTGTTCCCCTACACCACCACCACATGCTGTGGTCACTACACTGTTCTGTTCCCCTACACCACCACCACATGCTGTGGTCACTACACTGTTCTGTTCCCTACACCACCACCACTACATGCTGTGGTCACTACACTGTTCTGTTCCCCTACACCACCACCACATGCTGTGGTCACTACACTGTTCTGTTCCCCTACACCACCACCACCACATGCTGTGGTCACTACACTGTTCTGTTCCCTACACCACCACCACTACATGCTGTGGTCACTACACTGTTCTGTTCCCCTACACCACCACCACATGCTGTGGTCACTACACTGTTCTGTTCCCCTACACCACCACCACATGCTGTGGTCACTATACTGTTCTGTTCCCCTACACCACCACTACATGCTGTGGTCACTACACTGTTCTGTTCCTCTACACCACCACCACATGCTGTGGTCACTACACTGTTCTGTTCCCCTACACCACCACCACATGCTGTGGTCACTACACTGTTCTGTTCCCCTACACCACCACATGCTGTGGTCACTACACTGTTCTGTTCCCCTACACCACCACTACATGCTGTGGTCACTACACTGTTCTGTTCCCTACACCACCACCACATGCTGTGGTCACTACACTGTTCTGTTCCCCTACACCACCACCACATGCTGTGGTCACTACACTGTTCTGTTCCCCTACAGCACCACCACATGCTGTGGTCACTACACTGTTCTGTTCCCCTACACCACCACCACATGCTGTGGTCACTACACTGTTCTGTTCCCCTACACCACCACCACATGCTGTGGTCACTACACTGTTCTGTTCCCCTACACCACCACCACATGCTGTGGTCACTACACTGTTCTGTTCCCCTACACCACCACCACATGCTGTGGTCACTACACTGTTCTGTTCCCTACACCACCACCACATGCTGTTGTCACTACACTGTTCTGTTCCCCTACACCACCACCACATGCTGTGGTCACTACACTGTTCTGTTCCCCTACACCACCACCACATGCTGTGGTCACTACACTGTTCCCCTACACCACCACCACATGCTGTGGTCACTACACTGTTCTGTTCCCCTACACCACCACCACATGCTGTGGTCACTACACTGTTCTGTTCCCCTACACCACCACCACATGCTGTGGTCACTACACTGTTCTGTTCCCCTACATTTCCACCACATGCTGTGGTCACTACACTGCTCTGTTCCCCTACACCACCACCACATGCTGTGGTCACTACACTGTTCTGTTCCCTACACCACCACCACATGCTGTGGTCACTACACTGTTCTGTTCCCTACACCACCACCACATGCTGTGTTCACTACACTGTTCTGTTCCCTACACCACCACCACCACATGCTGTGGTCACTACACTGTTCTGTTCCCCTACACCACCACCACATGCTGTGGTCACTACACTGTTCCCCTACACCACCACCACATGCTGTGGTCACTACACTGTTCTGTTCCCCTACACCACCACCACTACATGCTGTGGTCACTACACTGTTCTGTTCCCCTACACCACCACCACATGCTGTGGTCACTACTTTCCCCTAGGGGAAAACTATGAAACTATGAAATAACACAGAAGGAATCATGTAGTGAACAAATCATAATATATTTAGTATTTGAGATTCTTCAAAGTAGCGACCCTTTGCCTTGATGACAGCTTTGCACACTCTTGGTAAAACATGCCATTCCATGAGAGCAGCATTTATTTCTCAACTCAAATCAATGAGCCCAATCAGTCCTCCATGACAACAACATCATAAACAACAGAGTAGGCTGGCTAAGTCCTTCGTTTTGGGGTCATGCTCAGGTAAAACGATTTGGCTAATCTATACTTCCATATTTCCAAGTCCTATTCTTGAACATCAAGGGGTATAACACTATTGTAATGACTGGAATCCTGATGGACTTTGGTTTTTAATGGAAAGATATAATTGAATAGTTTTATTATATTGGGTTGAAAGCGATGGGTTATAAGAAGCCTACTTAACAACCCATAAAGTCAAATGTAACATCCATATATGGCCAGCTATGTACACTTTAACATTGATTTATCCTGCAATAGATGTCGTTCAATTGGTCACATGCATTTTTGTCTTCTTCTAATGTCTCTTAAGGGGAAAGTAATCTAAAAGTAACGGAATGTAATCAGATTACGTTACTGAGTTTGGGTAATCCGAAAGTTACGTTACTGATGACCATTTTGGACAGGTAACTTGTAACTGTAACGGATCATATTTAGAAAGTAATCTACCCAACCCTGACGGTTTATTTGAGCTCCCCCATAATTCGCACCCATGACTAATTTCCTCTATGTTCACTCACATTCCAGAAGAGGTGCTGGGAAATTCGCTGGAAGGCTCTTCACTCTCCTCCCCTGCTGGCTTCCTTTCCTTCTCAGAGGCAGCTAACTCCTACACACACACACACACACACACACACCACACACAATCTGTCTTGACTGAATTATTTTCTATTGAGGACCACATTGAGGGTCTAGGCGTGTAATAAAACTTAATGGATGAGATAGTCATTGTTGAGAACACTATGTCTCTTGACAACATCTCTTGATTGAAATCTCAACAGTTTACCAGTTAACGTTACAAAGTAAATCATAAACGATTTCCGCTTTATTCGCTACTTCGAATGACGTGCCAAGTGCTAGCTATGAATTAATATGATATTACTGCGTTATGAATTCATAGCAAGATTAGAATATATAGTTCATAGGCCTACAATAAAATGTCTATTACATCACATCTTCTTGCATTTAATCATGTAAATCACTTTTTCCGATACTTTGATCGAGTCAATCTCGCACTTCCATGTTGCTGTAAGTGAAATTTCCAAATCAAATCAAATCAAATTTTATTAGTCACATACACATGGTTAGCAGATGTTAATGCGAGTGTAGCGAAATGCTTGTGCTTCTAGTTCCGACAATGCAGTAATAACAACAAGTAATCTAACCTAACAATTCCACAACTACTACCTTATACACACAAGTGTAAAGGGATAAAGAATATGTACATAAAGATATATGAATGAGTGATGGTACAGAACGGCATAGGCAAGATGCAGTAGATGGTATAGAGTACGGTATATACATATGAGATGAGTACTGTAGGGTATGTAAACATAAAGTGGCATAGTTTAAAGTGGCTAGTGGTACATGTATTGCATAAAGATGGCAAGATGCAGTAGATGATATAGAGTACAGTATATACATATACATATGAGATGGGTAATTTGAAACGGATACAATGTAGCCTACTTAACTGTATCGACAAACTTTTCAGGGTCGTTTACAGATAAAATAGCAACATACTAAGTTTCCTTTCCAAACTATAAACAAACTTTTCAGGGACGTTTACAGATAAAATAACAACATACTGAGTTTCCTTTCCAAACTATAAACAAACTTTTCAGGGACGTTTACAGATAAAATAGCAACATACTAAGTTTCCTTTACAAACTATATTGTCTTACTTTTGATGAGTCCATTTTCAGACACTCCAGGCGCAGCCAGCCGACTGTAAAATAATGAAGCCTTGTGGCAGAGCGCTACCGTTTCCTTTAGTTTTGAGCAGCCCAGCCCATCCCATGACACATCCTACCTATTGGTCTCTAGTAGTGCGTCACCCTCTGGTGGACAAACTGACACCAAACCAAAATAGGTGTGAGAGTCAGTCAAGAAACCATGGTTAAACCATTCTAATCGAGCTGTGAAGTCGATATAACATCTCTGATATGATCTTGTTCTTTATGTTTCCAGTTGGACCACAGGTTGTATTTGTAATAAAATAATATTTTGACTCTTGGCTTTGTAGGATTTATTTAAGATATGAAGAATGCATACAATATATATGTTTCCTGCGTATACCCTCCTGATTCAGGGAATCCTCCAACAGGGATTTTGGGAAAACGAGGGAATTTATAAAAATATTCAGCAATTTTGCAACCCTATGTAGGACACTTATCCCTATATCTAGGGCCCCCTGGTGGTTCAGTAGGACATTACACTGTAATGTGTGATGATGGGAAGAGGTGGGGGAGGAGGAAGAGGAAGAGGAGGAGCCATGGGCATGTGATGCTGTGAGGGAGGAATGCGAGAGAGATATAGATATTGTTGCGTCAAAAAACAGAACACTCAAAACATGAGCACAATGTCAATGCTCTTCCTTTAAAGAACTCCAGGCCTCAAGAGGGCAGATAACCCAAAAACACGGGTGGAACTAAAAAATTGAGCCAGGATTTCTGGAGGGACTACTTTTACATGCGCACCTGGCAGATAAGCATGGGAATAAAATGTTTGGTCCTCAACATACACACAGCTCATTGTTCAACCCTAAAGACGCAACTGGTATGTAATGTTTGGAATTATTTATTATGTTGCATCCAGTGCTTAGCACAATTTACATGTTTAACTCTGGTAGTGGTGACTTTTGTTGTGGATATTTTTCTGACTGCAGTAGTAATTGCTAGAAGTGCTAGATTAAATTGTTTAAACGTTTACTTTATTCAAAGCCATGCTTTGTTGCTGTGTCATGCATTGTTTAGTGTAAAATAATGCATGTTTATTCTCTGTTTAAGGTTATCAACCTATTCCCTATTCCTCTGTCATTCAACTACTCTATTCAACAAATCAACTGTTTCAACATATTCAGCAAATGGCATCAAAACCATAATAAAACACTGGAAAGGAATTGAGTTGTCCCTTTGCATCCTTCACGGGTTGAGCAAGCCGTTTTCAAGCATGTTCAATTGTAGAAATTAATGATAGCATAAATGTAAATGAATGCCTTTGCATTTGTAGCATGAAGTGAGTTGATGACTTCGTGTTTGTGGGGTGGATATGAATTTTGACGTGAAAATGTAAATATACACTGAACAAAAATATAAATGCAACATGTAAAGTGTTGGTCCCATGTTTCATGAACTGAAATAAAAGATCCCAGAAATGTTCCAGATGCACAAAAAGCTTATTTCTCTCAAATGTTGTGTATAAATTTGTTAACACCCCTGTTAGTGAGCACTTCTCCATTGCCAAGATAATCAATCCACCTGTCAGGTGTGACATATCAAGAAGCTGATTAAACAGCATTATCATTACACAGGTGCACCTTGTGCTAGGGACAATGAAAGGCCACTCTAAAATGTGTAGTTTTGTCCCAAAATATAATGTCCCAAGTTGAGGGAGTGTGCAATTGGCATGCTGACTGCAGGTGTGCTCACCAGAGCTGTTGCCAGAATTTAATGTTAACTTCTCTACCAAAAGCCCCCTCCAATGTCATATTTGGCAGTATGTCCAACCGGCCTCACAACCACCGACAACATATAACCACGCCAGCCCAGGACTTCCACATCCGGCTTTTTCAGCTGCGGGATCATCTGAGACCAGCCAACCGGACAGGGCATGAAACTGGAGTATTTCTGTCTGTAATTAAGCCCTTTTGTGGGCCTATTCCCTCCCAAGCCCACCCATGGCTGTGCCCCTGCCCAATCGTGAAATCCATAGATTAGTCTAATTTATTGATTTAAATCGACCGACTCCGTAATATGAACTGTAACTCAGTAAATTTGTTAATTGTTGCATGTTGCATTTATATTTTTGTTCAGTATAGATTAATGCAATTGAAAAACACTATATATTTTATACACCAAGGTTGTGCTCAAATCTGCATTTTAGAATAGACTCCAATTCAACTCATGAGTTGAAATTAGAATTCAATTGGCATCACCCCAATAAGAATTTGAGTGACAGGAAGTATATATGAATTTAGTGCAATTCAAATGTCACTCAGTCACAGAACATGAGAGTTTAATTGAATCTGACAGCTCACACTTCCAGATACCAAAGAAAATATCACTTTTCTCTGGAAACAATGTTCATATACTCTATTAACCTTAGTGCTTAGAATAGACCAGGGTTTCCCAAACTCGGTCCTGGGCGTTAGTTGTGGCGTGTCTTTGGCATCATTAAACTGAAGACTTTATCAAATTCTCTGTAATTATTATTACGTGATTAAACTAACGTAATCATGTAACTGAATAACTAGGAAGTCGGGGCACCAAGGAAAATATTCAGATTACAAAGTTATAATTTTCCTAATACAACTTTCAGATATTTTAATTTCTGATCAATTAGTCTTCTGATTAATGAATTATTCTTTACCTCACGTTAGTCTCATTCCAAACGTCGTAAATTGTTGGTTATCTGCACGAACCCAGTCTTCACAGTCATCCATACATCAATTGTCTTAAATCATTTATTTACTAAGTAATCAAAGAAATGCACAAACAAACAAGTAGATATGGTTACAAGGAAATGATAGGGGAATGTGGGCTAAACCGGCATGGCGGCTTGGTGTACAAAAGGGAAGTGGGGGTCGACTGAGAAGACAACACACAGTTGATAATTATAACAATTGAAATGCTAATCCTTTGCACATGAACGCTAACTCATTCGGGAATAATTGCAATCAATTTATATATTTACGCTCAGTGTGTCATCGGGATCTCTGTTGGAAAGTTCGTTTCTGTTGGAGAGTTTGTCCACCCCCTCTCTCTCTCTCTCTCTGCCGTGGTTAGAATGGATAGTTCAGAGTAACATTCAGTAATGTTGGTATAGAATGGATGTTTCGGCGGTTGTCGGTCCTCGCATTCACGGGCACATAATTTCTAGCTGCAGACTAGTAATTAGTATCAAAGATTTGTTCTTATTCTCTCGGTATCGATAGTCCCAGAGTTTAACCACGTGGTCTGGTTACGAATTCAGCAATGGGCTCAAACCTTAGCCCTCTCGTAATTGAGGTAAGCTTGGTCTCTACTCAAACCTACTCAAGCCGCCACTCCGCTTTTGCTGCCTCCAGCTCCGCTTTGGGGCGGCGACACTCCTCTGGCTCTGCCCAGGGTCCTTTTCTGTCCAGAATTTCCTCCCATGTCCCTTCCTCCTGGTACCGCTGCTGCTGTCGCTGCCGCTGCTGCCCGTTGCTACGCTGCTTGGTCCGAGATTGGTGGGTGATTCTGTAACGGCGGCCTTCCCTCTCTTCACTAGAAGAGGGGGTGAAACAGGGATCGGACCAACACGCAGCGTAGCCAGTGCTCAACATGTTTAATTAACAAAACTACTGTGAACACTAAACAAATACAAAATAACAAAAGTGGCAAACCGATACAGACCTATCTGGTGCAGAACACAAACACAGAGACAGGAAACAATCACCCACAAAATCCCAACACAAAACAAGCCTCCTATATATGATTCTCAATCAGGGACAACGATTGACAGCTGCCTCTGATTGAGAACCATATTAGGCTGGACACAGAAACAGACAAACTAGACCCACAACATAGAATTCCCACCCAGCTCACGTCCTGACCAACACTAAACAAGCAAAACACATAAGAACTCTGGTCAGGACGTTACAGTATCAAAGATTTGTTCTTATTCTCTCAGTACCGATAGTCCCAGAGTTTAACCACGTGGTCTGGTTAAGAATTCAGCAATGGGCTCAAACCTTAGCTTGGTCTCTACTCAAACCTTAGCCCTCTCGTAATTGAGGTAAGCTTGGTCTCTACTCAAACCTTAGCCCTCTCGTAATTGAGGTAAGCTTGGTCTCTACTCAAACCTTAGCCCTCTCGTAATTGAGGTAAGCTTGGTCTCTACTCAAACCTTAGCCCTCTCGTAATTGAGAGAAGGTCTAAAGAGTGGGAAAACCCAGGTGGGTGTTTTATTCGGAACATAGAAAAGGGCTGTCCCATGACGTCATGTCTGTGCTCCTGGGGGCGGGCCAATGACTTAGTGAAACTTTAAACAGAAATACAATCTCTCACATTAACATCATTACATAGCATCACATCATTTCACAAACAGTTTCATCTTTACTCATTCATTTTATACAACAATTAGATGTAAGCCTATTAACTGAAACTCTTATATAAACAGGGTAATGGTAATGTGGCTGTATTGTCTCTCATGAGTTTCACAAAATTGTACCAAACGGACCAGTTCGTAGCTGGATTCTTCCCCGACGGTGTATACATTCTCCAGAACATGAATATTGTTCAGTTCTCACGTTCTGTGAGGTGGAAAAGTTCCTTTGTTCTCTCTATGAAAACTCTCTCTCTGGCCAAGAGGAGAAAACTCCTCAAGGAATTTATGACCTGCCTAACAGAGCCTGGAGAATAGAGAGAGGGGGATGGTGCAGAGAGAGAGGGAGATGGTGCTCGCTGTATCCAAAGAGGGCAACGTCATGACAGTTGGATACTAATACATCGAACTTGCCAGGCAGTATTATTAACTATCTGCTATCTAACTAACCAATGTTTATTGACTTAATTATTCACATAACTCTTATCTAAGTGGTATAGTCGTTGTGCGTTTCAATGGACTTCCGAGCACTGTCTCACGCAGAATAACTGATGAATTTACGAATGCTCAACACCCGTTGAATATGACCAGTGTCAGCAAATAAGAAAACGCTTAATAAATTGTCGCCAGCAGCACAGTTACAGTCGCCAAAGCTCTGGATAAAATTAAAACAGCCTAACCAGCTCTGCTATGGCCAGTAAAATGGTCAGAGGGATGTGTTCTCTCATTTGTGACTGAAAGTAGCTAGCCAACGTTAGCCAGTTAGCTTGGTTGCTTGACAGCCGCAGTTGTCGTTGAACGCTCAGATCCCTAGTACGCCTTGGCCAGAGCGTCTAGTGTGCACACTGAGCGCTCCTAGAACGAAACGCTCTGAATTTACAAACTGACAACGCTCTGGATTTACGAACATCCAGAGCGCACTCTGGCACTGCAGATGGAATTTACGAACACACCTGAAATTGTAAAATGTTTAGCTAGTCATTTGTTATACTAACAAGCTAGCAAGAGGTTACATAGCAACAGTGGCAGGTAGCATAGTGGTTAGAGCATTGGGTCAGTAACCGAAAGGTTGCTAGATCAAATCCCCGAACTGACACGGTAAAAATCTGTCATTCTACCCCTAAACAAGGCAGTTAACCCACTGTTCCTAGGCCGTCTTTGTAAATAAGAATTTGTTCTTAAGTCTCACATGTTGTTGTTTCCTGAGACCTGCACAAGATGATTCAACATTCACCATGTTCCAGATAGAAATTCAATCATCTTGTAGTCTGCAGCCAGTGTACCAGAGTAACACAGGTAGGTTGTCTGGTAGACAGTAGCCCTGATCTTGTAGTCTGCAGCCAGTGTACCAGAGTAACACAGGTAGGTTGTCTGGTAGACAGTAGCCCTGATCTTGTAGTCTGCAGCCAGTCTACCAGAGTAACACAGGTAGGTTGTCTGGTAGACAGTAGCCCTGATCTTGTAGTCTGCAGCCAGTCTACCAGAGTAACACAGGTAGGTTGTCTGGTAGACAGTAGCCCTGATCTTGTAGTCTGCAGCCAGTGTACCAGAGTAACACAGGTAGGTTGTCTGGTAGACAGTAGCCCTGATCTTGTAGTCTGCAGCCAGTCTACCAGAGTAACACAGGTAGGTTGTCTGGTAGACGGTAGCCCTGATCTTGTAGTCTGCAGCCAGTCTACCAGAGTAACACAGGTAGGTTGTCTGGTAGACAGTAGCCCTGATCTTGTAGTCTGCAGCCAGTGGACCAGAGTAACACAGGTAGGTTGTCTGGTAGACAGTAGACCTGATCTTGTAGTCTGTAGCCAGTCTACCAGAGTAACACAGTAGCTCCTCCTCAAAGTGCTGCTCTCTGTCTCTGATAAATGTTTTGATATCTTCTGAGGTTGTGAGGTTGTATCCATGGTTACCCCTCAGTCTGTCTGCTCTTCCAGGTCTTCGACCAGGCAGGGATCTGCTTCACTCAGGACCACGGAATAAGGGCGGTAAGAGTCCCAGGCGAGTCTCTAGAGCCATCCTGTGTCTTCTGATGAAGGCTCTACCAGGGGGAGCTGCAGGGGAAACAGCTGAAACTGGGAGGGGGAAATTATGTATTAAGACCCTGTTAGGATGACAAGATACTGTCTAGGATGATAAGATACTGTCTAGGATGATAAGACACTGTCTAGGATGATAAGACACTGTCTAGGATGATAAGACACTGTCTAGGATGATAAGATACTGTCTAGGGTGATAAGATACTGTCTAGGGTGATAAGATACTGTCTAGGGTGATAAGATACTGTCTAGGATGATAAGATAATGTCTAGGGTGATAAGATACTGTCTAGGGTGACAAGATACTGTCTAGGATGATAAGATACTGTCTAGGGTGATAAGATACTGTCTAGGGTGATAAGATACTGTCTAGGGTGATAAGATACTGTCTAGGATGATACTGTCTAGGATGATAAGATACTGTCTAGGGTGATAAGACACTGTCTAGGATGATAAGACACTGTCTAGGGTGATAAGACACTGTCTAGGGTGATAAGACACTGTCTAGGGTGATAAGACACTGTCTAGGATGATAAGACACTGTCTAGGGTGATACGATACTGTCTAGGATGATAAGATACTGTCTAGGACGATAAGATACTGTCTAGGATTAACTTTAGTTTGTTATTGAGGTTTATAATGGTGGTTAATCTCTAGTTTGTTATTGAGGTTTATAATGGTGATGAATCTATAGTTTGTTATTGAGAGGTTTATAATGGTGATGAATCTCTAGTTTGTTATTGAGGTTTATAATGGTGGTGAATCTCTAGTTTGTTATTGAGAGGTTTATAATCGTGATGAATGTCAGTGGAAGGTCAACAGTACCTGTAGAGGTGACATCTGTTGGTGACGCTGAGGATGAAAAGAGGTGTTTTACTATGTGATAAAATGTTCATTATAACCAACCATAATCATATGATATAAGCACATCATTGTTCAATAACAATAATACTATAATAAAACTACAACATGTAACAGTTTTACTATCAGAGAACTACAACATGTAACAGTGATACTATCAGAGAACTACAACATGTAACAGTGATACTATCAGAGAACTACAACATGTAACAGTACTACTATCAGAGAACTACAACACGTAACAGTACTACTATCAGAGAACTACAACACGTAACAGTACTACTATCAGAGAACTACAACATGTAACAGTACTACTATCAGAGGACTACAACACGTAACAGTACTACTATCAGAGAACTACAACATGTAACAGTACTACTATCAGAGAACTACAACATGTAACAGTACTACTATCAGAGAACTACAACATGTAACAGTGATACTATCAGAGAACTACAACATGTAACAGTACTACTATCAGAGAACTACAACATGTAACAGTACTACTATCAGAACTACAACATGTACTACTATCAGAGAACTACAACATGTAACAGTACTGCTATCAGAGAACTACAACATGTAACAGTGATACTATCAGAGAACTACAACATGTAACAGTACTACTATCAGAGAACTACAACATGTAACTGTACTACTATCAGAGAACTACAACATGTAACTGTACTACTATCAGAGAACTACAACATGTAACAGTACTACTATCAGAGAACTACAACACGTAACAGTACTACTATCAGAGAACTACAACATGTAACTGTACTACTATCAGAACTACAACATGTAACAGTACTACTATCAGAACTACAACATGTAACAGTACTACTATCAGAACTACAACATGTACTACTATCAGAGAACTACAACATGTAACAGTACTACTATCAGAGAACTACAACATGTAACAGTACTACTATCAGAACTACAACATGTAACAGTGATACTATCAGAGAACTACAACATGTAACAGTACTACTATCAGAGAACTACAATCATGTAACAGTAATACTCTCAGAGAACTACAACATGTAACAGTACTACTATCAGAGAACTACACTGTCCCCCTACATCCGGTTTGGAGCGAGCGGTCGCATTTGCATTCGCTCTGCAGGTAGTATAACTTTTCATTACATTTCATTACATTTCATTATAGTACAACGGTTTAATTTGTCTAACCTTAGCAATTTCTTCTTAGCTAGCTACTTAGCCGTCTGTGTATAAAAGATAATTGCGTAATTATCGTATTCCGTCGTCTATCGTAGTCCACACTGCTATCTGCCCAGCAGCTAGCAAACGTCCACCGTCTACCGAATAGTAGTATAACTTTTCATTACATTTCATTATAGTACAACGGTCTGATTTTCATTTTCATTACAGTACAACGGTTTGATTTGTTTGATCTTAGCTAGCTACATAGCCGTCTTTGCATCAAACATAATTGTGTAGTTATTGAGGTTCGCCAGCCAGCTATTTTCGCCCTAACGTAACGCAACGTAGCCAACACTGCTAGCTAGCCAGCTTGCCACCGAATAGCAGCATTGTAGAAACGAGAGCATTACAACGGAACGACTTGATCAGTGTAGTGTTGGCTGACTACACAGTTGTCTTTGCTATCTTTGATTTGTATTTGTTCGATCTTAGCTAGCTACTTAGCTGGCTACATAGCCGTCTTTGTATCGGTGATAATTGTGTAGTTATCAAGGTTCGCTGAGGTTCGCTAGCCAGGTATTCTCGCCCTAACGTAACGTAACGTAACGTAGTCAACCCTGCTAGCTAGCCAGCTAGCCACCGATTAGCAGCACTGTAGAAACGATTACATTACAACGGAACGACTTGACTTGTGTAGTGTTAGCTAGCTACATAGTTTTCTTTGCTATCTTTGTATCTAAGATAATTGTGTAGCTTTGAGTAATTATCGGTTAGCTAGCCAGCTATTTTTCGCCTGCCGCGCTGCCGTCCTCCTACCTAGCCAACACTGCTAGCTAGCCAACTTCTACCGAATAGCAGCACTGTAGAAACTTACATTACAACGGAACGACTTGATTAGCGTAGTGTTAGCTAGTTGTCTTTGCTGTCCTTGTATCCATGATAATTGTGTAGTTTAGAGAAATTTAGTGAAATTGTCGAGGTTACCTAGCCAGCTTCACTTTCAACAACGTAGCCACTGCTAGCCAGGCTACTTCACCAGCCAGCAGTACTATATCATTTTAGTCAATAAGATCTTGTATTTTATTTTTATTTTTTTGCAACGTAAGCTTAACTTTCTGAACATTCGAGACGTGTAGCCCACTTGTCATTCTAATCTCCTTTGCATTAGCGTAGCCTCTTCTGTAGCCTGTCAACCATGTGTCTGTCTATCCCTGTTCTCTCCTCTCTGCACAGACCATACAAACGCTTCACACCGCGTGGCCGCGCCCACCCTAACCTGGTGGTCCCAGCCCGCACGACCCACGTGGAGTTCCAGGTCTCCGGTAGCCTCTGGAACTGCCGATCTGCGGCCAACAAGGCAGAGCTCATCTCAGCCTATGCGTCCCTCCAGTCCCTCGACTTCCTGGCACTGACGGAAACATGGCTCACCACAGATAACACTGCTACTCCTACTGCTCTCTCTTCGTCTGCCCACGTGTTCTCGCACACCCCGAGACCTTCTGGTCAGCGGGGTGGTGGCACCGGGATCCTCATCTCTCCCAAGTGGTCATTCTCTCTTTCTCCCCTTACCCATCTGTCTATCGCCTCCTTTGAATTCCATGCTGTCACAGTTACCAGCCCTTTCAAGCTTAACATCCTTATCATTTATCGCCCTCCAGGTTCCCTTGGAGAGTTCATCAATGAGCTTGATGCCTTGATAAGCTCCTTTCCTGAGGACGGCTCACCTCTCACAGTTCTGGGTGACTTTAACCTCCCCATGTCTACCTTTGACTCATTCCTCTCTGCCTCCTTCTTTCCACTCCTCTCCTCTTTTGACCTCACCCTCTCACCTTCCCCCCCACTCACAAGGCAGGCAATACGCTTGACCTCATCTTTACTAGATGCTGTTCTTCCACTAACCTCATTGCAACTCCCCTCCAAGTCTCCGACCACTACCTTGTATCCTTTTCCCTCTCGCTCTCATCCAACACTTCCCACACTGCCCCTACTCGGATGGTATCGCGCCGTCCCAACCTCCGCTCTCTCTCCCCCGCTACTCTCTCCTCTTCCATCCTATCATCTCTTCCCTCTGCCCAAACCTTCTCCAACCTATCTCCTGATTCTGCCTCCTCAACCCTCCTCTCCTCCCTTTCTGCATCCTTTGACTCTCTATGTCCCCTATCCTCCAGGCCGGCTCGGTCCTCCCCTCCTGCTCCGTGGCTTGACGACTCATTGCGAGCTCACAGAACAGGGCTCCGGGCAGCCGAGCGGAAATGGAGGAAAACTCGCCTCCCTGCGGACCTGGCATCCTTTCACTCCCTCCTCTCTACATTTTCCTCTTCTGTCTCTGCTGCTAAAGCCACTTTCTACCACTCTAAATTCCAAGCATCTGCCTCTAACCCTAGGAAGCTCTTTGCCACCTTCTCCTCCCTCCTGAATCCTCCTCCCCCTCCCCCCCCCCTCCTCCCTCTCTGCAGACGACTTCGTCAACCATTTTGAAAAGAAGGTCGACGACATCCGATCCTCGTTTGCGAAGTCAAACGACACCGCTGGTTCTGCTCACACTGCCCAACCCTGTGCTTTGACCTCTTTCTCCCCTCTCTCTCCAGATGAAATCTCGCGTCTTGTGACGGCCGGCCGCCCAACAACCTGCCCGCTTGACCCTATCCCCTCCTCTCTTCTCCAGACCATTTCCGGAGACCTTCTACCTTACCTCACCTCGCTCATCAACTCATCCTTGACCGCTGGCTACGTCCCTTCCGTCTTCAAGAGAGCGAGAGTTGCACCCCTTCTGAAAAAACCTACACTCGATCCCTCCGATGTCAACAACTACAGACCAGTATCCCTTCTTTCTTTTCTCTCCAAAACTCTTGAACGTGCCGTCCTTGGCCAGCTCTCCTGCTATCTCTCTCAGAATGACCTTCTTGATCCAAATCAGTCAGGTTTCAAGACTAGTCACTCAACTGAGACTGCTCTTCTCTGTATCACGGAGGCGCTCCGCACTGCTAAAGCTAACTCTCTCTCCTCTGCTCTCATCCTTCTAGACCTATCGGCTGCCTTCGATACTGTGAACCATCAGATCCTCCTCTCCACCCTCTCCGAGTTGGGCATCTCCGGCGCGGCCCACGCTTGGATTGCGTCCTACCTGACAGGTCGCTCCTACCAGGTGGCGTGGCGAGAATCTGTCTCCTCACCACGCGCTCTCACCACTGGTGTCCCCCAGGGCTCTGTTCTAGGCCCTCTCCTATTCTCGCTATACACCAAGTCACTTGGCTCTGTCATAACCTCACATGGTCTCTCCTATCATTGCTATGCAGACGACACACAATTAATCTTCTCCTTTCCCCCTTCTGATGACCAGGTGGCGAATCGCATCTCTGCATGTCTGGCAGACATATCAGTGTGGATGACGGATCACCACCTCAAGCTGAACCTCGGCAAGACGGAGCTGCTCTTCCTCCCGGGGAAGGACTGTCCGTTCCATGATCTCGCCATCACGGTTGACAACTCCATTGTGTCCTCCTCCCAGAGCGCTAAGAACCTTGGCGTGATCCTGGACAACACCCTGTCGTTCTCCACCAACATCAAGGCGGTGGCCCGTTCCTGTAGGTTCATGCTCTACAACATCCGCAGAGTACGACCCTGCCTCACACAGGAAGCGGCGCAGGTCCTAATCCAGGCACTTGTCATCTCCCGTCTGGATTACTGCAACTCGCTGTTGGCTGGGCTCCCTGCCTGTGCCATTAAACCCCTACAACTCATCCAGAACGCCGCAGCCCGTCTGGTGTTCAACCTTCCCAAGTTCTCTCACGTCACCCCGCTCCTCCGCTCTCTCCACTGGCTTCCAGTTGAAGCTCGCATCCGCTACAAGACCATGGTGCTTGCCTACGGAGCTGTGAGGGGAACGGCACCTCAGTACCTTCAGGCTCTGATCAGGCCCTACACCCAAACAAGGGCACTGCGTTCATCCACCTCTGGCCTGCTCGCCTCCCTACCACTGAGGAAGTACAGTTCCCGCTCAGCCCAGTCAAAACTGTTCGCTGCTCTGGCACCCCAATGGTGGAACAAACTCCCTCACGACGCCAGGACAGCGGAGTCAATCACCACCTTCCGGAGACACCTGAAACCCCACCTCTTCAAGGAATACCTAGGATAGGATAAAGCAATCCTTCTGCCCCCCCCCCCCCCCTTAAAAGATCTAGATGCACTATTGTAAAGTGGCTGTTCCACTGGATGTCATAAGGTGAATGCACCAATTTGTAAGTCGCTCTGGATAAGAGCGTCTGCTAAATGACTTAAATGTAAATGTAATGTACTGCTGTTCCTGGTCTGACTTGATTTGATTTGAGCTCTGAATGTCTGTTACCTGGCAGCCAGACAAGTCTGTTCCATACAAGTTCATCACCTTCCTTTTCTTTCAGAAGAAGATCAACTTCTTTAACTATAGTTTGTAAGAACAACTGAAAAGTGGGGTAGTAGTAGTTTTCATAGGAATCAAATTTCACAAACTCTGCTTCCTGAAATAAAGAGACATTACTTGTCATTGAGTGAGAATGAAATGAAAAATTACATAGTAATAAAAAAATGTTTTATTCAAATATAGCCCAGATTTACTTTTGGCTGTATTCGATGTCCATCTGCAGAATTAGTGGAGAGGGTGTATTCTTGTGTCGGGGTTAGTTTACACGGAGAAGTTGTTAGAATTTCTCTAATTCCATCCCTTTCAATCACTTCCCGCACCTTGAAAGGACCAACAATAGACAGGTTAGTTGTGCTTCAAAATGACCTTTAATTTATTTCTTGCAGAGAATGTGAGTAGAAAAATACTTAAAGTTTGAGAATAATGCAATAAGATGAAAAAGGTCAGCAGATGGAATTCAGTCTAACTTGCTACTTGTTCCTTGCTACTCTCCATAATGGTTTGACTACATGTTTAGCCGTCATGCTAGCATTACATTTCCCATTGTGTGTTTGATTGAATACCAGCCAAATATAAGTGGGTTTGTAGGGTTGTAGTGTTCCAGCTCACCTCTTTTCTCACAACATTACTGGGAAGCAACAACACATTCAGGATGGACCTCTGTTCAGGGACAAACGGTTGGTGGAATAACAACACAAGCCCCTGGATAGGGGAGATGGGAGCATCTTCTTCATGGACATTTCCAAAAGCAGAGAATCCAGTGATGTTAATTATGATGTGTGTTTCTGTTATCTCAAGAGGAGGGATGAACTCAGTGTTGTCATCAGTCACATGGGCTACAGACAGGAAGTCACATTTACATTTACATTTAAGTCATTTTAGCAGACGCTCTTATCCAGAGCGACTTACAAATTGGAACGTTCATACATATTCATCCTGGTCCCCCCGTGGGGAATGAACCCACAACCCTGGCGTTGCAAGCGCCATGCTCTACCAACTGAGCCACACGGGACCACATCCACCATCTAGGAAAGAAAGAGAACATTTAGAGCTTTCTCAGATATACAATAGAAATGACAATCAAGACAATGTAGCATATTAGCAGAGTTATCTTGTTTTGAGCAGTCTTGAAAGAGAAATTCCTCTTTCATTCCTAAAAGTTACTTGTAATGAATACTTACGAGAATGAATCTCACAGTGTGGGAGGTGTAGTTGACAGACAGACCCATTAAGGCATGTAAACTTGAACAGGGGCCCTGCAGGTCTCTTGCCTCTCTGGGATAGAAGCCTCCTGTCCCAGTGGACTGTCCTATAGAGCACCTCTCCCGCCATCCTAAACACCAGGCCTGTTATACTGCACTGGAACAGACCTGCACTGGGGCACTGGAACCTGTAGAACAAACAGCATGAGGAATATAATGTAATAATATTTCCTATCTACGACCATACAATGAGAAAACAAGAAATATATGTTACCGGTAAGTTCCGTTGCCCTCATGATCCAAGATGTCTGGAGTAAATTCATTACAAAGTTCCTAAAATGTAATTACAACAGCTCTTAAACCAACAGTTTAGAGAAGTGAATAGAGAATAGAACTGTACATATGCACTGCATTTTGAAATTATTCAGACCCTTTAACTTTTTCCACATTTTGTTACGTTACAGCATTATTCTAAAATATATATTTTTTCTCCCTCAATCTTCAGACAATACTCCATAATGACAAAGCAAAAACAGTTTTTCAGAAATGTTTGCAAATGTATATATATTTTTTTAATGACATAATATTTACGTATGTATTCAGACCCTTTACTCAGTACTTTGCTGATGCACCTTTGGCAGCGATTACAGCCTCAAGTCCTCTTGGGTATGACGCTACAAGCTTGGCTTGGAAAACTGCAGACAAAAATGCTTTCTGCTACTAAGATCAGTGAAATGTAGGCTAAACTGACAAAGGAGTGAAGAGCAGAAATGTCAACTAGCAAACAAGTCGCAGTATGAAGAACGCGAAGGGGGGGATTCTGGCAGAGGGGAGATTTTCGTCCCAACACCTGTCCCGAAGCAAATGCTACGTATGTATTATAGGTATAACATATACTTTATGTATTTCACCGAAAATCCCTCATATTTATTATAATTAATTGTTTTAAGGTTATTTTGAGTTGTGTTACACTACTTTCAAGAGTGAACTATTGTATTGTATTTATTTTCTAAATTGTGTTAATGCTGTGAGGTCATCAACGGTAGCCATGCTTTTACTCCTCGGTTTGCTCAGAGCGTGATGAGGAGAGGTATGTGTTATGTACGCTCCGGTCTTAGGAATGCACATGTTCGCAAATGTACAAAAAAAGACCATCGAAAATTATATCGTCATTGATTTAGTGTTGCGCTACAGTTTTTAGGAATATATATATAAGTGTTAATGGGGATAATGTTCGAGTGCAACTTTGATAGCAACTTTGCAAGGCTTGCCCGGCCACCGTTACCTTTGCGGGAGAGTGTCTCAGGTGCAGACAGCGTGAGTTTTCTGACAGGAATTCTGCGCTCTTTTGTCTTTTATCAGGCAAATATACTTGTGTATGGCAGTCCAGACGGCAGCATCAACCTTTGCTTTGGTTTTGTATCCATTCCATGCAGGTATGTTGTGAAATGTGACGGTTTGATATTTCATGTTTAATGTGCTAATTAGTTAGCTGTTCATTTTGTTACTTGTCTGGGCATGTCAAAAATGGCGTTGTTGCCTCATTAGTATACCTCCGGTATAATGCTACAATGGTACACTAAGAAATATTGAGCATTTATTAGCAAATGTTTTATGTACAAAATTTATAAAATGAAATGTGAGTGTTGAAATAATGAACATGTACATTTTGTACAATGCATTTTTTGTAGTTGACGTGAGTTAGCTCAGAGCGTGATGAAGAGAGGCTAATACACGTGCCTCGACACCTGCATTGCTTGCTGTTTGGGGTTTTAGGCTGGGTTTCTGTACAGCACTTTGATATATCAGCTGATGTAAGAAGGGCTATATAAATACATTTGATTTGGTATACTTGTGTATGGGAGTCCAGACAGCAGCATCAACCTTTGTTTTGTATTTGTATCCATTCCATGCAGTCACTAAAAGAGAGACAACCGTCAGAATTGTGTCCAGAGACTTGTCTTCCACCTACACCTCACCAGAACACAACGCAGAAAGGTACAGTACCTGTACAGTGCCTTTAACACGTGCATGATAGGGAGATGACAGGGAGATGAAGCCAGAGATTGCATTGCATTACAACTTATCTCTTTTCCCCCTCTTTCCCCCTCTCTTTCTCTCCCTCCCTTTTTCTCTTCTTTTCTCTCAATCCTTCTCTTTTCTTTCTCTATTTTCTCTTCTCTGTTTTCTCTCTTCATTCCACTTCATTCTTTCTCTTTTCTCCTCTATTTTCTCTTTCTTTTCTCTTTACTCTCATTTCTCACTTTTCTCTCCTTTCTCTCTTTCTATCGCTCTCCTTACTCTCCTTTTTCTCTTTCTATCGCTCTCCTTTCTCTCCTTTTTCTCTTTCTATTGCTCTCCTTTCTCTTTTTATTTTTCTCTTTCTATCCCTTTCTCTCTCCTTTCTCTCTCTCCTTTCTTTCTTTCTCCTTTTTCTATTTTCTCTCTATTTTCTCTCCCTTTTCTCTCTCCTTTCTTTCTCCCTCTCTCATTTTTCTCTTCTCTCTCCTTTTCTCTGTTCTCTCCTCTTCTCTCTTTTCTCCTTTCTCTCAAATTCATTTTTTTCTAATTCAAGCTGCTTTATTGGCATGAAAAACAGTGTCAATATTGCCAAAGCAACAATGTATACAATATACATTGTAATACAATTATACAAAATAACAAATAGTAATATAAAATGGTAGTAAATGATAACACAAAAATAACAACAATAAAATGGTAAGTCAATAGTAGAAATGTAATAAATATAAAAAGCTAAACATATAAGTTAGTTATAGTTTCATCTTCTAACGAAATAACGGTCATCTTCACCATTACATCAGTACTACTACTACTACTACTACTACCATCATTACTACTACTACCACCAGCATTACTACTACTACCACCAGCATTACTACTACCACCAGCATTACTACTACTACTACCACCACCATCATTACTACTACTACTACTACTACTACTACTACTACTACTACTACTACTACTACTACTACTACCATCATCATTACTACTACCACCATCATTACTACTACTACTACCACCACCACCATCATTACTACTACTACTACTACTACTACTACTACTACTACTACTACTACTACTACTACCATCATCATTACTACTACCACCATCATTACTACTACTACTACCACCACCATCATTACTACTACTACTACTACTACTACTACTACTACTACTACTACTACTACTACCACTACTACTACCACCAGCATTACTACTACTACCACCAGCATTACTACTACTACCACCAGCATTACTACTACTACCACCAGCATTACTACTACTACCACCAGCATTACTACTACTACCACCAGCATTACTACTACTACCACCAGCATTACTACTACTACCACCAGCATTACTACTACTACCACCAGCATTACTACTACTACCACCAGCATTACTACTACTACCACCAGCATTATTACTACTACCACCAGCATTACTACTACTACCACCAGCATTACTACTACTACCACCAGCATTACTACTACTACCACCAGCATTACTACTACTACCACCAGCATTACTACTACTACCACCAGCATTACTACTACTACCACCAGCATTACTACTACTACCACCAGCATTACTACTACTACCACCAGCATTACTACTACTACCACCAGCATTACTACTACTACCACCAGCATTACTACTACTACCACCAGCATTACTACTACTACCACCAGCATTACTACTACTACCACCAGCATTACTACTACTACCACCAGCATTACTACTACTACCACCAGCATTACTACTACTACCACCAGCATTACTACTACTACCACCAGCATTACTACTACTACCACCAGCATTACTACTACTACCACCAGCATTACTACTACTACCACCAGCATTACTACTACTGCCACCAGCATTACTACTACTGCCACCACCATTACTACTACTGCCACCACCATTACTACTACTGCCACCAGCATTACTACTACTACCACCAGCATTACTACTACTACCACCAGCATTACTACTACTACCACCAGCATTACTACTACTACCACCAGCATTACTACTACTACCACCAGCATTACTACTACTACCACCAGCATTACTACTACTACCACCAGCATTACTACTACTCCCACCAGCATTACTACTACTCCCACCAGCATTACTACTACTGCCACCAGCATTACTACTACTGCCACCAGCATTACTACTACTGCCACCAGCATTACTACTACTGCCACCAGCATTACTACTACTGCCACCAGCATTACTACTACTACCACCAGCATTACTACTACTACCACCAGCATTACTACTACTACCACCAGCATTACTACTACTACCACCAGCATTACTACTACTACCACCAGCATTACTACTACTACCACCAGCATTACTACTACTACCACCAGCATTACTACTACCACCACCCGCATTACTACTACCACCACCCGCATTACTACTACCACCACCCGCATTACTACTACCACCACCAGCATTACTACTACCACCACCAGCATTACTACTACCACCACCAGCATTACTACTACCACCACCAGCATTACTACTACCACCACCAGCATTACTACTACTACCACCAGCATTACTACTACTACCACCAGCATTACTACTACTACCACCAGCATTACTACTACTACCACCAGCATTACTACTACTACCACCAGCATTACTACTACTACCACCAGCATTACTACTACTACCACCAGCATTACTACCACCACCACCATCATTGCTACCACCACCATCATTGCTACTACCACATCACCCCTACTACCACCATCACTAAACTGCTATCATTACCATCACCCTACTACTACTACCACCATCACTACTACTACCACCATCACTACTACTACCACCATCATTGCTACCACCACCATCATTACTACTACTACTACCATCACTAAACTGCTATCATTACCATCACCCTACTACCACCATCACTAAACTGCTATCATTACCATCACCCTACTACCACCATCACTAAACTGCTATCATTACCATCACCCTACTACCACCATCACTACTACCACCACCATCATTACTACTACCATCATCATTACTACTACCACCATCACTACTACTACCACCATCACTACTACTACCACCATCACTACTACTACCACCATCACTACTGCTACCACATCACTACTGCTACCACCATCACTACTGCTACCACCATCACTACTGCTACCACCATCACTACTGCTACCACCATCACTACTGCTACCACCATCACTACTGCTATCACCATCACTACTGCTACCACCATCACTAAACTGCTATCAATACCATCACTACTACTACTACCACCACTACTACTACCACCATCATTACTACTACCACCATCATTACTACCACCACCACCATTACTACTACCACCATTATCACTAAACTGATATCATTACCATCACCCCTACTACCATCATCACTACTACCACCATCACCCTACTACCATCATCATTACTACCACCACCATCATTACTACTACCACATCACTAAACTGATATCATTACCATCACCCTACTACCACCATCACTACTACTACCACCATCACTACTACTACCACCATCACCCCTACTACTACCACCATCATTACTACTACCACCATCACTACTACTACCACCATTATCACTAAACTGATATCATTACTATCACTACTACCACCATCACCCTACTACCATCATCATTACTACTACCACCATCACTAAACTGCTATCATTACCATCACCCTACTACCACCATCACTACTACTACCACCATCACCCCTACTACTACCGCCATCATTACTACTACCACCATCACTAAACTGATATCATTACCATCACCCTACTACCACCATCACTACTACTACCACCATCACTAAACTGATATCATTACCATCACCCTACTACCATCATCATTACTACCACCACCATCATCATTACTACTACCACCATTATCACTACACTGATATCAATACCATCACCCTACTACCCATACCACTACTATTTGGAATGATCAACAACAATAATAATAATAGTAACAACAATAATAGTATATTAATAGTTATTATTATTATTATTATTATTATTATTATTATTATTATAATAGTATTATTATTATAGCCTATTCCCTGCCTGTACTTTTTCCGATCAGATTTCCTGTCATCCACCTCTTTCCTGATCTCCCGGACTACGTTATTAGCCTTTTTCCCTGCCTGTACTGTTACCTTTTTGGATTCCCTGTGTATGACCTTCTGCTTGTCCCTGGACTAGAGGTCGACTGATTAATGGCCGATTTCAAGTTTTCATAACAATCGGTAATCAACATTTTTGGACACCGATCATGGCCGATTACATTGCACTCCACGAGGAGACTGCGTGGCAGGCTGACTACCTGTTATGCGAGTGCAGCAAGGAGCCAAGGTAAGGTGCTAGCTAGCATTAAATGTATCTTATAAAAAACAATCTTAACATAATCACCAGTTAACTACACATGGTTGATGATATTACTAGTTTATCTAGCTTGTCCTGCGTTGCATATAATCGATGCGGTGCCTGTTCATTTATCATCGAATCATAGCCTACTTCGCCAAACGAGTGATTTAACAAGCGCATTCGCAAAAAAAGCACTGTCGTTGCACCAATGTGTACCTAACCATGAACTTAAAATCAATACACAGAAGTATATATTTTTAAACCTGCATATTTAGTTAAAATAAATTCATGTTAGCAGGCAATATTAAACTAGAGAAATTGTGTCACTTCTCTTGCGTTCATTGTACGCAGAGTCAGGGTATATGCAACAGTTTGGGCCGCCTGGCTCGTTGCGAACTAATTTGCCAGAATTTTACGTAATTATGACATAACATTGAAGGTTGTGCAATGTAACAGGAATATTTAGACTTATGGTTGCCACCCGTTAGATAAAATACGGAACAGTTACGTATTTCACTAAAAGAATAAACGTTTTGTTTTCGAAATGATCGGTCCCGGATTTGACCATATTAATGAGCTACGGCTCGTATTTCTGTGTGTTATTATGTTATAATTAAGTCCATGATTTGATAGAGCAGTCTGACTGAGCGGTGGTAGGCAGCAGCAGGCTCGTAAGCATTCATTCAAACAGCACTTTCGTGCGTTTACCAGCAGCTCTTCGCAAATGCTTCGCAAACGCACTAATAGCGTTTCAAACGTCACTCGCTCTGAGACTTGGAGTAGTTGTTCCCGTTGCTCTGCATGGGTAAGGCTGCTACGAGGGGGGCTGTTGTCGATGTGTTCCTGGTTCGAGCCCAGGTAGCGGCGAGGAGAGGGACGGAAGCTATACCGTTACACTGGCAATACTAAAGTGCCTATAAGAACATCCAATAGTCAAAGGTATATGAAATACAAAACATAGAGAGAGAAATAGTCCAATAATTCCTATAATAACTACAACCTAAAACTTCTTACCTGGGAATATTGAAGACTCATGTTAAAAGGAACCACCAGCTTTCATATGTTCTCATGTTCTGAGCAAGGAACTTAAACGTTAGCTTTCTGACATGGCACATATTTCACTTTTACTTTCTTCTCCAACACTTTGTTTTTGCATTATTTAAACCAAATTGAACACGTTTCATTATTTATTTGATGCTAAATTGATTTGATTGATGTATTATATTAAGTTAAAATAAAAGTGTTCATTCAGTATTGTTGTAATTGTCATTATTACAAATAAATACATTAAAAAAATCGGCCGATTAATCGGTATCGTCGCTTTCTGACATGGCTGTCACGCCCTGACCTTAGTTCCTTTGTTGTGTCTCTATTTTGGTTTGGTCAGGGCGTGAGTTGGGGTGGGCATTCTATTTCTGGTGTTCTATGTTGTCTATTTCTTTGTGTTTTGGCTGTGTGTGGTTCTCAGAGGCAGCTGTCTATCGTTGTCTCTGATTGAGAATCATACTTATTTAGCCTGTTCCCACCTGTGTTTGTGGGTAGTTGTTTTCTGTTTTGTGTATTGCACCATGCAGAACTGTTCGTTTGTCGCTTTTTTGTTTTTGTTCAAGTGTTCGTATTTATTAAAAGTATTATGAATACTTACCACGCTGCACCTTGGTCCTCTTCTCCTTCTCCCAACGACGTTCGTTACAGAACTATCCACCAAAAGAGGACCAAGCAGCGTGGAATGGACTCCTGGACATGGGAGGAAATCTTGGACGGCAAGGGACCCTGGGCACAGCCGGGAGAGTATCGCCGTCCGAAAGAGGAGCTGGAGGCAGCTAGAGCGGAGCGGCGACACTACGAGGAGTTGGCTCGAGGTAACGTGCACGAGAGGCAGCCCCAGAATTTTTTTGGGGGGTGGCACACGGGGAGATTGGCGGGGGCACACGGGGAGATTGGCGGAGTCAGGTAGGAGACCCTGAGCCAACTCCCCGTGCTTACCATGGCGAGAGAGTGACCGGGCAGGCACCGTGTTATGCGGTAAAGCGCACAGTGTCCCCAGTGCGCACGCATAGCCCGGTGCGCTACATCGCAGCTCCTCGCATCGACCGGGCTAGAGTGGGCATCGAGCCAGGAGGGATGATGCCGGCTCAGCGCATCTGGCCTCCAGTGCGTCTCCTCGGCCCGGTTTATACTGCACCAGCCTTACGCACGATATCCCCGGTTCGCCAGCACAGCCCAGTGCAGCCTGTTCCAACTCCCCGCACTTGCCGGGCTACAGGGGGTATCCAGCCAGGACGAGTGGTGTTAGCTCTGCACTCGAGACCGCCAGTGCGCCTCCACGGCCCAGTGTATCCGGTGCCTCGGCTAAGGAGGAGGCCTCCTGCATGTCTCCCCAGCCTGGTGAGTCCTGTGCCTGCTCCCAGAACCAGGCCTCCTGCATGTCTCCCCAGCCTGGTGAGTCCTGTGCCTGCTCCCAGAACCAGGCCTTCTGTATGTCTCCCCAGCCTGGTGAGTCCTGTCCCTGCTGCCAGGGCCAGGCCTCCAGTGATGATCCATGGCAAGAAGCCTCCAGTGATGATCCATGGCACGAAGCCTCCAGTGATGATCCATGGCACGAAGCCTCCAGTGATGATCCATGGCACGAAGCCTCCAGTGATGATCCATGGCACGAAGCCTCCAGTGATGATCCATGGCACGAAGCCTCCAGTGATGATCCATGGTACGAATCATCCAGTGATGATCCATGGCCCGAAGCCTCCAGTGATGATCCATGGCACGAATCCTCCAGTGATGATCCATGGCCCGAAGCCTCCAGTGATGATCCATGGCACGAAGCCTCCAGTGATGATCCATGGCCCGAAGCCTCCAGTGATGATCCATGGCCTGAAGCCTCCAGTGATGATCCATGGCACGAAGCCTCCAGTGAGGAGTTATGGCACGAGGCCTCCAACGAAGGCCGTCAGTCCGGAGCCTCCAGCAACGTGTTCGTATTTATTAAAAGTATTATGAATACTTACCACGCTGCACCTTGGTCCTCTTCTCCCGACAACGTTCGTTACAATGGCACATATTGCACTTTTACTTTCTTCTCCAACACTTTGTTTTTGCATTATTTAAACCAAATTGATCATGTTTCATTGTTTATTTGAGGCTAAATTGATTTGATTGATGTATTATATTAAGTTAAAATAAAAGTGTTCATTCAGTATTGTTGTAATTGTTATTACTACAAATAAATAAATACATAAAAAAAAAATTGTCTGATTTAATTTGTATCAGCTTTTTTTGGTCCTCCAATAATCGGTATCGGTGTTGAAAAATCCTAATCGGTCGACCTCTACCCTGGACCATGCTACCTGCCTCCTCCTGTGGTCCTTTACTAAATAAACACCTGCTGCGCCCTGCGCTTGAAACTAACACTCTGTCTCCCATCACACTCATTCCAGAATACCTCACCAAAAACAACAGATGGATTCAGTGGAGCTTCAGCTACATCTAACCCGACAGGAGGAATTAATCGATGAACTCTGCGACCTCTTTCGCCAGTCCATTCCTGTTTCACCGATACCAGGTGCCACAGCCTCCTCTCGTTCATCTCTCTCCATATCCATGCCTAATAAATACGATGTCAAGGATTTCTCATGCAGTGTAACCTGTACATAGACCATCACCCCGCTGACTTCACCTCTGTCAAAGACAGAGTGGACTTCATCATCTCCCTACTCACAGACAAAGCTCTGGATTGGGGCTCAGCCCTGTGGGCCGCTCAAAGTTCTGAACTGTCCTCTGAATCCCGTTTCCACGCCCTCTTCAAGGAGGTGTTCGACCATTCGGCTTCAGGTCGTCACACCGGGGACGCCCTTCTCTCGTCCATCACGGTCTAATAGCTCTGGACCCATGTAACTTGGCGGCGCCCCTCTCACGCCTGCCGAGAGACATCGGAGGTTACGTGTGAACCTGTTCCTCTATTGTGGAGAGAGTAACCACCTACCCAATTAGCTGTCCGATTCCTGTATATGCCCAGTTCCCGAGCGTCTTCAGCAAGAAAAAGGCGTCCATTCTGCCTCCTCATCATCGCCCGGAGGACTGTGCGATTGACCTCCTTCCTGGGGTATTGCCCCCAAAGGGTCGGATCTACCCCTTGTCCATCCCAGAGAATGAGGCTATGAACACCTATATAGAAGAGGCCCTCGACAAGGGATTCGTCCTTCCATCCATGTCTCTGGCTGCATCTAGTTTTCTTCTTTGTGAAAAAAGGATGGTAGTCTCCATCCCTGCATAGATTACCGATCCCTCTTACAATCAAGAATCGCTTCCCTCTTCGTCTTATTCCGGCCGCACTAGAACAAGTTGGACAGGCTACTATCTACTCTAAACTGGACCTATGTAGTGAATACAACCTGGTCCGTATCCGAAGTGGGGATAAATGGAAGACGGCGTTCATCACCTGTTAAGGCCACTACGAATACCTGGTTATACCCTACGGTCTCACCAATGCTCCTGTAGTCTTCCAGTCCTTCATGAATGAAGTTTTCCAGGACATAATCAACCAGTTCCTCATCGTGTACATTGATGATATCTTGATCTACTCTCATTCCATTGCAGAGCACATACAGCATGTGCAACAGGTCCTCCAACGGCTACAGGACCACCATCTTTATGTCAAGGCTGAGAAGAGTGCTTTTCGTGAAACTACAGTAACATTCCTAGGTTGACACCCGGAGGGGTCAACATGGACGAAGGCAAAGCCACTGCCGTGCTTAACTGGCCCAAACCTACCACTGTAAAGGAACTACAACGTTCCCTAGGATTTTCCAACTACTACTGCTGGTTCATCCAAAACTGCAGCAGCACAACCGCTTCTCTCTCAGCTCTCACCAGTCAAAAACCCCTCCAATGGACCGACACCGCCCTTACAGCTTTTGAAACCTTGAAACGCCTCTTCACCTCTGCTCCCATCCTTAAGCAGCCAGATCCTACCCTTCCTTTTGTTCTGGAGGTTGATGCATCCGAGGTCGGAGTTGGAGCGGTTCTCTCTCAGCGGGTAGGGACACCTCCCAAATTACACCCGTAAACCTTCTTTTCCAAGAAACTGTCACCCGCTGAGAGGAACTACGATGTCGGGGAACCGAGAGCTCCTCGCCATGAAGCTGGCTATCGAAGAGTGGCGCCACTGGTTAGAGGGAGCTCATCACCCATTCCTGGTCCTCAGGACCGCCGTCATTTGGAGTACCTAAGACATGCTAAGAGGCTCAATCCCAGACAGGCTCGCTGGGCACTCTTCTTCACCAGACTCAAATTCCAATTCACCGTCACCTATCTGCGAGCACTCTTCTTCACCAGACTCAAATTCCAATTCACCGTCACCTATCTGCCCGGTAAGAAAAATGTGAAGGCTGATTCCTTATCCCCTCTATATGACTCCCCTTCCTCTAACCCAGCTCCCGAGCCCATCCTGCCTCCGTCTTGTGTCGTGGGACCCATACAGTGGGAAATCCAATCAGCCGTCCAAGAGGCCCTACGCTCCGACCCAGCAACTAATGCAGTGGTGCCATACCTCGCTGAGTTCTGGCCATCCCGGGTTCACCCGGACCACGGAGCTACTGACACGCATGTTCTGGAGGTCATCCCTAACAGCAGATGTACGAGATGACGTCCTGTCCTGTCTGTGCATGGGCAGAGAGCCCTCGCCAACTACCGACTGGTAAACTCAAGTCTTTACCTACACCACACAGACCATGGTCCCACATCGCCATGGATTTCCTCACGGATCTGCCAGACTCTTCGGGCTTCACTACTATTTTAGTTGTAGTGGACCGGTTCTCCAAGATGTGTCGACTCATTCCCCTTCCGCATCTACCTAATGCCATGGAATTGGCCGAGTGCATGTTCCAACAGATGTTCCGTCTGTATGGGATCCCGGAGGACATAATTTCTGGTCGGGGGCCCCGGTTTGTCTCCAGGGTGTGGCGAGACTTCTGCGAGTGACTGGGGGTCTCCATCGGCCTATCCTCCAGGTACCATCCCCAAACCAACGGGCAGACAGAACACCTGAATCAGGAAATAGGGAAGTACCTTTGCCAACACTGCACCCACCAACCACACGAGTGGAGTCGTTATCTAGCCTGCTTCGTGACCCCTGCAAAAAGTTCAGTCCCCGGTTCATTGGTCCCTTCAAAATAACACACCGCATCAATCCTGTCACCTACCGTCTCCAGTTGCCCCGCCATTACCGGATCTCCTCATCCTTCCACGTGTCTCTTCTCAAGCCTGTGAGTTACAGCCCTGTCCATCCTCCAGTTACGCACCTCGGCGCACCCCCTCCGTTTGACGTCGGCGGTGCACCAGCTTATTCCGTCCAAGCCCTCCTTGACTCCATGTGCCTGGGTGGTCCCATTCTCTACCTGGTGGGGGGGTACTGTAACGTCTGCTTCCAACTCACACTCTCAAACACATAGATGCCCTGAATGCAGCTCACTTTGCAGCCCACTTTCCAGCTTACACTCTCAAACACAGATCCCCTGAACACAGCTCACTCCAGTTCCCAATCACCTGAATTCTGATCACCTGTTCCACACACCTGTATGTCATTTACACACACTATTTAGTTCAGTTCATTGTGAGGTATTGTTTGTTTTTGTCCACGTTCTATTCGGAGCTTTGTTTATTTCCATATTAGTCCTCCCGTGTATCGTAGTTTTTGGCCATCCTCACTAACAACGTTTTATTTTTGCCTATTCCCTGACTGTACTTTTGCCTATCAGATTTCCTGTCATCCACCTCTTTCCTGATCTCCCGGACTACGTTATTAGTCTTTTTCCCTGCCTGTACTGTTACCTTTTTGGATTCCCTGTGTATGACCTTCTGCCTGTCCCTGGACCCAGCTACCTGCCTCCTCCTGTGTATGACCTTCTGCCTGTCCCTGGACCCTGCTACCTGCCTCCTGTGTATGACCTTCTGCCTGTCCCTGGACCCTGCTACCTGCCTCCTGTGTATGACCTTCTGCCTGTCCCTGGACCCTGCTACCTGTCTCCTCCTGTGTATGACCTTCTGCCTGTCCCTGGACCCAGCTACCTGCCTCCTCCTGTGTATGACCTTCTGCCTGTCCCTGGACCCAGCTACCTGCCTCCTCCTGTGTATGACCTTCTGCCTGTCCCTGGACCCTTCTACCTGCCTTCTCCTGTGTATGACCTTCTGCCTGTCCCTGGACCCAGCTGCTTGCCTCCTGTGTATGACCTTCTGCCTGTCCCTGGACCCTGCTACCTGCCTCCTCCTGTGTAATGACCTTCTGCCTGTCCCTGGACCCAGCTGCCTGCCTCCTGTGTATGACCTTCTGCCTGTCCCTGGACCCTGCTACCTGCCTCCTCCTGTGTATGACCTTCTGCCTGTCCCTGGACCCTGCTACCTGCCTCCTCCTGTGAATGACCTTCTGCCTGTCCCTGGACCCAGCTACCTGCCTCCTCCTGTGTAATGACCTTCTGCCTGTCCCTGGACCCAGCTGCCTGCCTCCTGTGTAATGACCTTCTGCCTGTCCCTGGACCCAGCTGCCTGCCTCCTGTGTATGACCTTCTGCCTGTCCCTGGACCCTGCTACCTGCCTCCTCCTGTGTATGACCTTCTGCCTGTCCCTGGATCCTGCTACCTGCCTCCTGTGTATGACCTTCTGCCTGTCCCTGGACCCTGCTACCTGTCTCCTCCTGTGTATGACCTTCTGCCTGTCCCTGGACCCAGCTACCTGCCTCCTGTGTATGACCTTCTGCCTGTCCCTGGACCCAGCTACCTGCCTCCTCCTGTGTATGACCTTCTGCCTGTCCCTGGACCCTTCTACCTGCCTTCTCCTGTGTATGACCTTCTGCCTGTCCCTGGACCCAGCTGCTTGCCTCCTGTGTATGACCTTCTGCCTGTCCCTGGACCCTGCTACCTGCCTCCTCCTGTGTAATGACCTTCTGCCTGTCCCTGGACCCAGCTGCCTGCCTCCTGTGTATGACCTTCTGCCTGTCCCTGGACCCTGCTACCTGCCTCCTCCTGTGTATGACCTTCTGCCTGTCCCTGGACCCTGCTACCTGCCTCCTCCTGTGAATGACCTTCTGCCTGTCCCTGGACCCAGCTACCTGCCTCCTCCTGTGTAATGACCTTCTGCCTGTCCCTGGACCCAGCTGCCTGCCTCCTGTGTAATGACCTTCTGCCTGTCCCTGGACCCAGCTGCCTGCCTCCTGTGTATGACCTTCTGCCTGTCCCTGGACCCTGCTACCTGCCTCCTCCTGTGTATGACCTTCTGCCTGTCCCTGGACCCAGCTGCCTGCCTCCTGTGTATGACCTTCTGCCTGTCCCTGGACCCTGCTACCTGCCTCCTGTGTATGACCTTCTGCCAGTCCCTCGACCCTGCTACCTGCCTCCTCCTGTGAATGACCTTCTGCCTGTCCCTGGACCCTGCTACCTGCCTCCTCCTG